>NW_014332995.1:38908-39736 GCF_000341935.2 Cephus cinctus
GTTCCAGTGGGTGTTGCTATTTGCCGAGAGATCGGGTGTGAGATCGAAAACGAACAGACAGTAGCCGTCTACGTAAGCGCTCCTAGATATCGAATTACCCTCGTTGAGGAAGTGCATGCCCGTGCCACTGAAGAGGGTGTGATACGCGTCCACGTAAGGGCCAGATTTGCCGAAATCGGTCTGCAGTGCTTTCGAGGGTACTTGAACACCGTCGACGTACAGCGATAAGAAATTAATACGATAGTTTTTAAAATTGAACGGGTTGAGTTGATAGTTGCCATTAAAGGCCTTGTTATCGACGAAACCTATTATAATCCGCTTAGGTAATTGGCCTAGAATCACGTTATCCATAGTGCCACCGTGCAAACCGGCGTGCATAGTCAGCGCCTTGACCTCGACACGCGTAAGCGGATACTTTGCCGTTGTCTTAGACAACATTTTAGAATGAGCAATAAGAATACCGGGGCTTATTTTGGCGCGTCTAACGAGGATCGTGGCCTCCTAATGTAAAGAACACGCGCTGTCGGGGTCCATGAGGGAGAAACCGTCTCTCGTACGTACGAGCCGTAAACGGAGCTCAACGCCATTTAATAAAAATTTTTCTTGGTTAAACACATCATAATATAAATGACCGATCAGATCGACCGTCTTGTCTTTACCGACGAATGCTTGCCTATTCGCGAGACCCATATTCTTGCCAGCAGTATCGTCCATATGACCGGGCGTGTCATCGTACCAGAGCACGCTCGAGAGATGTGACCCCTTAGCGGCTGGCCCATAATTTAATAGCGTCTCTATATAGGCCCTGTAAGCGTACGCGTTATTAAG
>NW_014332995.1:39822-42623 GCF_000341935.2 Cephus cinctus
AGTTTCTGATTAAGAAACACGTCCACCTGATTGAACAGCGAGTGTAGCAGATTGTTAACAGGTGCTGCTTTGCTCAAAGCGTCAGGATCTGACGCATCATTGAAGCGCAGCTGTACGCGTAAACTCAGCATGGTGTGGACTAGATCGAGGTATTCATCGCCGTTACCCGGTACGACAAACTCAATGGGCGAGTCATCGGTCAGCGATGAGATGGGCTTGTAGTGTACCCACTAAGCGCTCTCTATAGTGGTCTGTGTCGGTGGTAGTGTAAACAGCTCGAGCTCCGATTTCATACACTCGCACGAGTGAGCATGTAGAAAGGCCATGATAGAGGTAGCGTTTAGGAGAAGATATCCAGCACACTCCGCTTTACTTTCTTACTAGCGTAGCGTTTATTTCGTCAACGAGTGTCTTTACGTCATCATAATCACCGTGCGCTACGTTAGAACCCGTCATCATAAGACCCACTATCGGGTTTTTGTGGTTCTTCCTGGGTTTGGTGCGGGTGGTGACCACGCCCACGTGATCCCAGTCTTTTAGTACTGCAGGCACGTGAAGAAAGGTCATAGGGATATGTATTTCGACCAGAGCAACAGACCATGCCCCGTGTAAATCGATCTGATGTAGCGACGCCGATGATAGATTGAGCGCCGCGTGATCGTTTATAGCCCGATAGCTTTATAGCCCGATCCTTTCATGAGCTCATCCATTTTCGCCTCGCCTTACGTTTAAGATTCATACCCGATTCGGTGGCCCTGGTGCGAAACGCCTGTTTAAACGGAGCGCCGCGCTCGCTGACATCTATCAAGATATTCATACCCGCGCGCACCGCCTCCTTACCGACGGCTCGGGCTCCTCTCGATAGAAGAGGTAACACACGCCGAAACAGACCACCGAGAAAGCTATCAATACCATGTCCTCGCTGATAAGGTGACCCCGCGAATGCCCGAAATTTTGTGGAATATCCCCCACCGATCTGCGAGTCGTAGTAATCGGTGTAATGAGCCATCAGTCTAGCCGTTTAAAGTGTAGTGTTACGGAGAGCGTCCCTGATTCGAATGGTATAGGTTCGCCTAGTTGGTCTCTTATATCGATGTCGATCGTTTGAAAAGTCGTGCGGAGCAGCGGTATATACTTTAACGGTGAAAACGAGAGCACTTTCATGGCGGCGTACGCGTATTTGTTACCCGTTTGCAGGGGAACTACACGCAGCAAGGGTGTTTGGACGTCGCCGGTGATATACGGCTCACAGACATCGGTGTAAACAAAAAGCATCTTAGGTAGGGCGTTGATCAGGCTAATCGGCTGATCGGCCATCACAACGGGCTTTGCTTTCGATACCACGACCGATTCGGGAAAACCTAGGATGCGTGCCAGAGATCGGCAGAGTCTCAGCTCGTGCGGGTCGTCTAGATCGTTATCGGTAGAGACAAACGATACGCTCGCGTAACCACCTCTACAGAGCTCTAATTTCAGACGGCCCTTCATAGCCCTGGTAGCGTTTATTTCGTCAACGAGTGTCTTTACGTCGTCATAAACACCGTGGACGCATTCTTATCTCAGAGTGGCGCGTCCGATTGTACGATTCAACGAGGCTCTGAAGAATATCTATGTATCGCCGCGTGTTTGTATTTGTAAAGTAACGCCATATACGCTCCTTCAGAGTACGATTCTAGCGTTCGACGACAGCTGCCTTTACGTCGGGGCTGCGTGCTACACGGAATCCTATGCCGAGCTCCTCAAGCAAACGCTGCAGTACGCCATTGGTAAACTCTTTGCCTTTGCCCGTCTGTAGGTACACGGGTAGCCTATTCTTACTACGTACCAGAACCCTTCGGAATGCTGCTGCGACCGCTCCACCGGACTTATCGCGCAAAGGCTCAACCCATGCGTATTTGCTGAGTACATCGATTATTACAAGAATATATGTGTGACCGTCGTTGTACTCCTTCAAGGAACGCAAGCCCACAAGATTGGCCTCCCAAACATCGTCGATATTGCTGACGGTTTAAGAGCGGCGCTGAAACGTGCGACGTACGGGCTTATGCAACGTATACGCGCCCTGCGCCTCCAACCAACGCACGACGGAATCTCGTTTTACCCTGCCCCTACCCGCTCGCTGTAGGCTGCTGATACCGGCATACGAAGACGGTTCTGCTAGCGTGTAATAAAGACGCCTCAGAAGGCTATCATCAGCCGATATCTTTTTCTTCTTCCGTTTCACGGCAGCCTTAACCATTCTAATCTTTTCTTTTTCTCGGTATCGTTGGCTGTACTAGCCGACACGGATCGCGTATATCTTTTCCCAGACGGCTCTGCTGGTGTGTAATAAAGACGCCTCAGAAGGCTGTCATCACCCGATTTCTTCTTCCGCTTTACGCCAGCCTTAACCATTCTAATCTTTTCTTTTTCTCGGTATCGTTGGCTGTACTAGCCGACACGGATCGAGTATATCTTTTCCCCACGAGCTCTTCTTCTTTCCCGGACTCTCTAAACACTTCCTGAAACGCCTCGCCGAATTCCTCCTCTGTAGACGAGCTCGTAGTCGACTCGATAGGGCGCGGCACGATTGTTACACGGCGCTGTGTCTGATTACCGGGAGACCGCGTGTTGCTCCCCTCCCGCCATAGACGCTGATTACCAATAAATTCGCGCGGTATACCAGCAGTACGGAGGAACGGCGCAAACTGCCGACTTCCCGTCGGTCTCGCTGTTTTTCTCTCGCACATAGCGTCGTTGATTAAATCCACGATGTTGGCGTCCTGCACGACGACTCCACCGATACGCGTAACGCCCTGTTT
>NW_014332996.1:0-1639 GCF_000341935.2 Cephus cinctus
CTATACACAATATTTTATATATTATACTCCATATAAATATTTTACAGAGGTAGTTATTGCGAATAGGTTTTAAACATTTTATTACTTTCGTTATAACTCTTACGATTATGATAGTATCGTAATTAATAGCGAAAATAATAAAATTGTAATGACAATATATATTTGTGTGATTATTATTACAATATTAAACAAATTTAGAAATAAAATGCAAAAAAATTAATGAAAAAAAAGTTTACAAGCAGAGACTCGAACACGAAAACTTAAAAAAAATAGTCACAAGGCTGCATGTACAATTTTTTTTACATCCAATTTTTTTTCATTATGAGTAGTTATTGAACTTTATAAATAAATTTTACAAAAATTTTCAAAAAATAAGTAATTTAAATAATTTTTTCAATGTAAAATTCCTTTCACTCTAGAAATGGACTTTGTTGTTGAAAACGATGTGCTATTGTTAGTGTTGTGCCGTAACGTCTCGGTGACGTAGGAGTTCGTTCGAGAGGTTAGAGCTAAGGTATTTTTGGGATCGTTGCCGGTTAAAGAGTTGGAACTCGCGTGAATACAACAAAACAGAGAAGGTGTATTGAAACAATCAAGAGTGTTGTACAGTATGTCGACGTACGTCAACTTCGAAAATATAGGCACCGTTCGGTCCTCCTATTTCCTGTACCGAGTCTACTCCACGAGACCATCTTATTCGTTCGGATTTTAATTGTAGATTGTCGATTTTCGAATGTGCAGCCATAAGCTGGACTTCCGAAAAGTGATTATTGGGCGATTTTTGGATTTCCACATATTGGTTGCCAGCCCGCCTTTAGTTCTGACTTAGCGCATTGCTACACGCGTGAACTACTTGGCCTGGCGTTTCTCAATGGGGTCAGGAGACTCCCAGCGCAACATCCCTCCCCCCTTAAAGAAAATCGCGCAATTTCTACCCGGCGTTCGCCTCTGGTGACCTCGAGTGAAGACTCGATTCTGGTTATTACCCTAGTGGAGCACAGCTTCCATGATTATTTTGGGTACAATTACCTTAATCTAACCGGGGTGTCTGCCCGTAGTATTGATTCTGTCTTGCAGGTTCTGATGTCCAGGCCGCCTTTAGTTCTGACTTAGCGCATTGCTACACGCGTGAACTACTTGGCCTGGCGTTTCTCAATGGGGTCAGGAGACTCCCAGCGCAACATCCCTCCCCCCTTAAAGAAAATCGCGCAATTTCTACCCGGCGTTCGCCTCTGGTGACCTCGAGTGAAGACTCGATTCTGGTTATTACCCTAGTGGAGCACAGCTTCCATGATTATTTTGGGTACAATTACCTTAATCTAACCGGGGTGTCTGCCCGTAGTATTGATTCTGTCTTGCAGGTTCTGATCGGCCCAGCGAAAACGCCTTTGGCGTGCTCTTTCTTCTGGCCCTAGGCCGCCATTCGGCTCGGAGGTTTCACTCGCCTTCTTCTGGGCCCTTGTCGTAGCGTAAATACGACTTAACGCGTCCGCGTTATTGTTTCTTTTCCCGGCCTTGTACTCCACGTCAAACTCATGGTCTGATAGTTTAATTCTCCATCTCATGAGTCGGGAGCCCGGGTCTTTTACTTCAAACAGCCAAGTCAGCGGCTGATGGTCCGTCACGACCTTGAACCGGG
>NW_014332997.1:0-168 GCF_000341935.2 Cephus cinctus
AGTGGTGGGGGTTTGTTATGACTCCCATAAGTGGTGTGTATCTACTTTCATCTTCTCGAATTTCGAAATGTTCTTTAAGCCAATCGGAAAATTTAAACCTTCATACCTTAGCACTGAGCTGAAGTGGGGGTACGAACTGATCCTGTCTACATGAAGTTTTGCTGGATG
>NW_014332997.1:840-14724 GCF_000341935.2 Cephus cinctus
TCGCCTGCCGTCCGAAATCTGCATGGGAAGGGTATCGTTTTTCCTGGAATCAACCTCGACGCAAAAGTCGCCGAAACCGCTTTTCGGCACTGCGCTCAAAGGGGATGCCGCTCGTCTCTCTCTCTCTCTCTCTCTGATTCACCGATTCTACGCACTAGCCTGCGCTATGAAGTTAGGGACAAAAGTTCTGGAAAAATTCCTGGAGGATTGCATCAGTGATGCTGCGCAATTCTGCGAGATAACGTTCGAGGTCAAACGGGCTGAGGGTTGACGTCCGAGACCTGCACGAACGTGTACGAATCCGTCGAAGCTTCTGGAAGGCTTTCCGGGATGGGGGGCAAGGGGCTGTCTCAAAACGTCGAGCGAGAGGACCGCCGGCTCTGGGAGCGAACCTTCCCGACTTAGCATGGACACGAACCGTCGAAGCTTCCAGAATGTTCTAGAAGGTTCTAGAATGTTCTAGAAGGTTCTCGATCGTGCGTAATTCCCGGAATCGAGCGCAAAATTCCCGGAATGTGACGCAAAATTCCCGGAATCGAGCAAAAATTCTTGGAATCGAGGGGTCTTGGTGACGTCACTTCCGGAAATCGTAGAGCTCACGACGGCGACTTAGCACGGACACCCACCTTCGAAGGTTCTGGAGTGTCGGTATATGTCGGTTACAGGTCTCCTGGTCCAGAACTCCCAAACTTATACTACTAAGAAATGAGTTCCAAAGTATTGAGTGTAAACGTGTTATTTTGTGCTTTCCCATAATGCTGCCGTGGACCGGTGTTAAATCACATGAGAGGGGTGACGTTGTGCATCCCGTGATGTGGTCAGGCACATAGTGGTCCTTCGAGCCGGATTTGAACCATCCTCCAGATACATTTTGTCCGATCAAAAAAATCGATTTTCGATTTTTTGCATGTCCATGTAGCTTATAGTCTTTAAAATATTCTCTCTAAATATTATTAAGAACTTCGCAAAATTGGCGGAGTTACAGAGGCTTGAATGGACGAGTGCGCGGCAAGTATAATATTATGATCCGAGCGCGTCCCGCCCGGCGATGCTTCAGAGCGCGCTAGGAGATTACGCTTGGGTGTGCAGCTGCTAATCCGAGAATTTCGTATACAAGAAACCCCCTTATATTCTTCATCCTTTGTTCAGCTTATTCGAATTTGCAACTGGCGTTTCATACGTTAGTATTGCTTAGACTTTCGAAGTAAGCGTATTTGAGTCACGAGTAAAAATGCAGTAGTTGTTGAGTTGGACGATGGACAAAAAAATGCAGCCAAGATAATCGTGTACGACCGGACTGTCATAGGAAAAGGAAGTTCCGGGGGAATGAAACAACAGACGAAACCGATTCGATTTTCAAGTCGTCTTCAGCCCAAAAATTACGGATTGTCCAGGATGATGAAGTTCCGCGGGATGGGGATAGTAGCTATGTGATTTTCAATTTCTTTATGGTATTCATAGCAGTGAGTGGAGTAGAATCAAATTCGTGGATTTGTCTCCGAAAATCGGCCGAGCGTCCGAAATCAATCGTCGGTTCACTTTTGTTTCTAGACTTCTACCGCTCTCAAGAGCTGGAATGAATTTGTTTTATGGCCTCATGGACATTAGTAAAGGGTTTCCAATGAGACTGTATGCCAGGTGCCTCGAGGATGTACATTGTGACGTGGTAAATTTTACCCCGTTAGGTCCTCAACTGGAACTGTAGTGATACGCGGGAAAATGCAAAATTACTAAAGAATCCAGGCAAGATCCCACCACCTCAAGGGCCAACACTGTTACAAATTTGCTGTTTCTGATTCTGTTGTTTTATTTTTGGTACGTCTCATGCCGCAAATACTGTATTCGGGGACTTACCGAATCTTGAAAAGAACCAGCGAGGGCTCATCGACGTGGGAGGAACGAGGACGAAAGGCTAAGGGACGTCAGGGCATCAGCTGGCCCTAGCTGCGCGCGCTGTCGCTCACTGCACCAATCACCTTGCGAATAGGATCAACTCTACGCATGATATCACCCAAACTACATGAACTGGTCTACGCGTACCGAGTAACTAGCAGGGAGCTAGTACTCATCCTGCGTGACAGTGACCTACGAACTATGGAGCACCTGCAACGCACCACAACCCGTGAAGGAAGCCTATCGCTATCGACACCAGGAACGAAGACTCGCGAACTGGGAATCCGGGGACGCCTGGTGAAACGTTGCGAATTCCTACGGGACGTAGGAGCCCATCACAGGACAGCCTATTATCGCTGTTCCTGAAATGTATGAATTGTCGCGAAGACACACTTTAAACATTGGCGCGTGGTGCCATATTGGGGATTTTTGATTGGGACCGAAGGACCAATTAGAAGTGGTCGCGGATAAGGGAAAGGATGATAGTCTCCAATGCTGCCGATTATGATTGAAAGAGAAGACTTATTTCCTTCTTCTTGTCTGGACTGTCCACGACGCGAGTCGTATTTTTGAGCCGTTTCGGTTTTTCGGGGGGTTAAAGCCTGAGGAGAATCAGGACGTTGTCCGGGGCCACGTTAACGAGCTAATTTTCCGGAATGAAGAGACTTAGAGATTTCGGTAAACGATTGTTGTTTTGTGAGCGACGAAATCTCTTAATACCCCGCGTTTTGTATGTATCTGGATGGTTCCGTGGGAACGTAGGAGAAGTTCCAACAAGTAGAATCGTGTTCATTTAGGATACAAGATTCCGACGACCGGCAAGGGACAGTATTCGCGTAAATGTGTTGCCCATCATGGATATATTTTGTAACGTGGCGTCAGGACGACACATTACAAAAGCCCCGCACCTTCGCGCGCTGCCGACAGCAAGGCAGTGCCTCCGGCGTCCATCTCCAAAGAGTTCGTAGATCCGTGGTTCGGGAGGAGAAATCGGGGGAAAGTAGTGGACTGGCGGCGGAGGCACGTGGCCCTTTTGGGTTGAGAGCCCGCATGCAAGGGGTGCTCAACCGCCAGGACGCACTGCCGGTACCCCGGGAACTTTGAACGGCTACAGTTTGCGGGTCCGCGGGGAGGGCGCCGAAGAGGAGATTTGTTTTGATTTTTGACCTACCGCGAAGAGCGGTAGGTAGGATAAAGAGAGTGTGTCGTGGGGAGTCCGCGTGTAAGGACACGGGTGTCCGGCGGACCGCGAGAAAATGAGTCCTTCTTCCGTGCTCGGGCGATAGCGGAGTTATCAGATAATCGCGGATTGCGATTATCGGGACCTCTCGCAGAGAACCATGGCTCCCGAGTTTTTTTGGTATGGTCTAGTGCCAGTGCGTGGCCGAGTGTGTGAAATTCCGAGTGTTTGATGGACATCCTCGTGGAGCCGGGATGCGGCACCACGGGGATAGGCGGAAGGGACACGGCCACCACGATTTGGATTTGGTACGGGACTGATGGGACAGTCAGTTCTCGGTAAGTACCGCGAGGGCGGTCTTATTTAGAGAATATCTTGCGCGAGAAGATAGCCGAGCGGGAGTGGTGCGGACACACCTCAGGTGGCTACCGACGTCAGAGGGCACACTCCCGAGGAAGGAAAGGCTCGTCTCCAACGATACCTGTTAGGATCGCGAATCGCGCCGCGAGGGGATTCGCGGATTCGGTAGGGACACCGAGACAGGGACAGGTCTGGGGCAGGCTAGAAATCACGACTCGGAATAGTCGTAAGCCGCCGTTGGAGAACACACTGTACGCGACGGGATTTGTATTGTAAAGTCCGCGGTTTATTTCATGGTAATAAACGGAACGGTATCCTACTCGCTATCTTATCATTTTGAGCGCCTATCCGCTGACTCCGAAATTCTCTCTCGTCGCCCCCATGTTCCTCCCTACCATTTTCAGTGCGCTGAGGCTGAGATTCCAGGAAACCTGAAAACGGCCGTGGTGAGGGATGGTGGTGCGGGAAAGCCGTACCTGGCGCCCAACAATTAGATCTTCGGATCTTTTCTTCGATTACAGCACGTTGGGAGCAGCCACGGATTATTTGTAGGCGACGCCGATGAACGGTACACGTCACAATTTATTCGCGTTATTGTGAACTGATTTGAGTATGACTGTGTTCGTATGATTGGTTTCCTCGGCAATGGTTGAGTGTTTAATCTCCGAAATACGTTGTATCGCGTTCAAGTTAGGAACGTGTTGCCGAGAGACACGAAAAGGTCCTTGAGGTCGTGTTTTGAATATATCGCGATTAGATCACGTTATATTGTAGAATCGTCTCATGTATTGAGATTGTATGTTATTGAAAATTGTATTAAATTGTGCGAAAGTATTTATAAAAGTTTGAAATATCGAAATTGTATCGAATCTTTCGGGGTCCAAAAAGCACGGAATGCTGAAAGAGAGGCTAGTAGTGCTTAATACGATTTCTACTTGGAGGAAGAAGAACCCCAATATGGCGCCGGAATAACCGATTGAGCTTAAGTGACTGAAATCAATGATTATTTCTATCGATTCGTACCGAAACTTTAAATGCGTTTTTCTCTAAACCAGATTTTTCACACTTGTACCCACGATATCTCAGGAACTACTGAACCGATTCATCTAAAATTTTCGCAAAGTGTTTAGAATATACCTCGCTGTAGCCCCTACTGCGAAGAATAGTCTACATAAAAAATTACGATCTGTACAACTTTAAGAAGAGTGAAAAAAATTGCCAATTTCAAAAAAATTCAATATCGTTTCGCCATCTTGTCATTTTTCAATTTTTCAATGCGACCGCAGTACCGGCTATAAAGGGTCATCTGACAAACCAGAATATACATGAATTTTTTGTTTGAGATTAGTCAAAAGGGCGCAATCGTAAGTACCGATGAAATACAGCCTCTTGCGATCCAGCGCGGTGAGTGAGTACGACGCAATGAAATGTCTTTGAAAAATTTGTAAGAACAGATAAAATATCATTAAATATGTATGCAAAAGGACTTTTCAATAGGTCTTAAGATTTCGGGATAAAAAATTCATGAACATTCATTGAAAAAATTCTAGTAAAATGTATCTCCCCCCCCCCCCTTAAGGTAGTTCTGACGCTACCAGTCCTGATGAAAAATGGTTTAAATTGTTGTGATTCATCTGCGTGATAAAAGCTTTTAGTATAGACTGTAATTACTGCCAATCGATAGAATTGAAACTGAACTAACTAATCAGATTGGTTTATTCCGCTCAAACATCATTTTTGATTGGTTAGATCAGTCTTTTCAATCCTGCATGGTAGAAACATAGCTAAAATATGGTCAAAAGTGTCAGCTAATTTTTACTTCATATAGGCCTCATCGTGTATAAAAAACTAATTTGTAAGATTATCTCATGTTCTAATCAGTCAAAAACTTTAAAAACAATATGTTCGTATGCATGACATATTCAATAATGAGCAGTAAAAATTGAACAATTTCCTAAGAAAACAGTACAGTCACATACCGACCTTTAAAAAACTCTCAAACATAAGACTGGTAACTGCATTGTAGCTATAATTTACTCAATTACAAAAGTCTATGTCACCAAATTGATAGAACACCGTTGCTTGGTAAGACAGTGTTAAAAATAGCAGATTACATATACATACGACTTGTCGAATAACTATAATTGTATTTAAAGTAGTATCTTACGGCCAGTGTGATGGAGAAGTGATATGGAATGCAGTCTGAAGCACAGGAGTAATATATGAAATACGTCTCTCTATTTTTCCACATGGGACCTTGCAGCGGTCTGCCATCTAGAACATTCCACTTTTGCAAATGGACATCCTTATATGGTGATAAAATTATTCCAATATGATCTGGACCTGAAAGTTCATACTAAAGAATAAATTCATTCAATAATATTAGAGATGTTCAAAAGCGAAGAATTTTTAATTTGCATACGAAACTATACACGGTCCACGAGTTCGAAGTGTTTTTTTTTTTAACAAATCAATAACAATAAAGACTAGAAGGAAGGCCTCTGCATGTCACTCCATAAAATGTATTACAAAGGATATACAGAGTGTCCAAAAATTACCTGACCAACGGGGTTATGGCGGTGTTCGGGAGGCACCACTGATCACGAAAATGACCTTCCTTTTGTCCGGAAGGTCGTAGTTTTTAAATGGGAGCAAGTCAAAGTTGACCAATCATAGCGAGGCGTCACGAGAAACGTAGGTACTTACGAACTCTGAGTTTTCTTCCCTCGCTTTTGTTTCTCGGTGGCTTCGGGCAGGATGACGTCAGCCGAAGGCATGCCTATTGGAAGCAAGAAACAAGAAACAAGCCACCGAGAAACAAAAGCGAGGGAAGAAAACTCAGAGTTCGTAGGTGCCTACGTTTCTCTTAACGCCTCCCTCTGATTGGTCAACTTTGACCTGCTCCCATTTAAAAACTATGACCTTCCGGACAAAAGGCAAGTCATTTTCGTGATCAGTGGTGCCTCCCGAACACCGCCATACCCCGTTGATCAGGTAATTTTGGGACACCCTGTATATGGATGGTTTTGCAATAAATGTATTTCGTTTTTCCGTTTTGTACATATTCTTACGCTATTTTATAGAAAACAACGTGTGATTTACTAGGGATTTCAATTGCTTGCGAATTTTCAAAAAACATATCGAACTCGTGGACTGACTATATTTACCTGTCACACTAAATGCGAAAGTTATAGTATCCCCTCGTAATTCTTTCGATATTAATTCAAGATTTGTGGGTATCCTTATCAAAGGTGCAGGTCCAGGAATCCAACTGGTTTTCCTATAATAAATATGTTTGATTAACCCAACAGTTAGAACAAATAGAATAATCATCCGTCTGGTGAAAAAATAAAAATATAGAATTAAAGATTTACCAGAGAAACGTAGTAACAGGCATCAAATATGGTAGGCCGCAATATAGCTCTTCTTCGCAATCCTTAATAGTATGCGCAGCGATACTCACTTCTGGAACCGTATTCGCCACACTGCGTGGACTATTCATGTCTAGATCAACTATCCAATATCCATTTCCAGAATGCCGCACAGATCCATTTACATAATAATATGTTCTCTGAGTGTGCTAAGGACATATCATTTTTTTTAAATACATTTTTATATCATAAGTGGTATGATACGTGAATAAACACAAACTTTTTTCATAATGGAAAAGAAAAGTTATTCTTGCAATTTAATTTAAGGCATTGTTGCATTCCAAATAATAGAATTGAATGGATTTCACAAACACAATCTCGATTTAATCCTTGAAACGATGCTCTGGATTCGCCTATAGACAGCGTGGGATAAAAAAGTAAAGTTGTCAAGGAATCCCCTAGACCTCAGTGTCCCGTTTACGAAAGTTTTTCTCGCGGTAAATAATTTTCTTTCTATATTTATATATTTTGTTATTATTATACTTCGCATTGTAATTATGGTCGAATTAAGTCATATAAATATGGCATGAAATTTATGATACTGAACTATGCTAAGATAACATATGTGTTTAATGAAAATAAATATATTCGTGAGGCACAAACAAAACACATAGAACCTATTCCATCACAGTATAAACGGATATTATCCGAACCTATTCATGGTTTGAATCGCAAAATAACATGTTACAACTTGATTATACGTATGCCATTAGTAGAAACCATACTGACCGAGTACTTCCTGACCATGGACCATCATGGATACTATTCGAAAAAGTAATAGAAAGATAGCAACAACATTCTTCAACATGCCTGAACGTATAGATACGTATAGATAATGTTTGCATACGCCAAGAACAAGACCCTAGTATCGAAGACAGCGAAAAAGAATAAAGTCTTTTCTAAACTCTTGTCACTGATTCGGGATGAATCTGATGAATAACTAATGAATCGGACATTATAATGATGTACATGCAACAAAATCAAATACATTTGATCAATTGTGCTATATGTTTATTACGGCATGGAAAACTAATCGCTGGCCGATGTGAATGTCATTTGCTATGTTAGGCCAATGTGGTATCAATTACATGATTGTATGTATATACAATGATGGCAAACAAAACAGCAATGAATAGAAGTATTTTGAATACACTAGCAATGACATAAATCGAACCTAGTCCCAAAGAGCGAATAAAAATACCAGCATTGAGGCAAAACCTAAAAATGTAGAAATTACCACATCTTCAACACGTGACTACCAGATAAACGAAATCCGACTGCACATCGTGGCACAACACCATTTGTAAAAATCATCGCTTAACGTTGTGCTTGTCATGCCCCGCCATTAAGTAACTGTAATTTCTTTCTATTATTTTGTTCTCCACATCATATATTATTATGCAACAATCCATAATTTTATACTAAACAACATGCAAAATATACGTAGAAATTGAAACTCTCTTTCCATCCATAATGCCAACCTTCAAAATTGCTCATATTCATCTCTCTAATCAAACTAACTTTTTCCACTAACAATAAGTACTTTTTTTTTGTCGTATGGACCTTTGGCTTTAAAAAGCTACTTGGTTCTTGGATTTCGTTAAAAATAAAAAATGAAAAAGACTGAATCTAGTGCATTTCCCTCTTTGTGTGTGTGCGTGTGTGTGTAATGGCCTCGCAAAATTCAAATGTGTATAACTCAAGAACGGTTTTAGCTACAGCTCCCACATTTTAAATGTGCAGACCTATAATCCCCGGATTTTATGTCGTTTTCAAATTTCCCGAAAAAAAAGACGTTATAACTCTAGCGATCGCAAATTTTGTGATACTCGTCTAAATAGTTCTTGTAGAAAAGATTTGTTCAAATTTTTAATTAAATAAATTAAATTAAATTTGAAAAATCAAATTTATCAATATAACTCCCGTCAACTTTGACCAAACGAGCTGCAACTTTCCAAGTAAATGAAGATTCATCTATGAGGAAGCCAAAAATTTAAAAAGAATAAGAATGGTTCTTCATATATAGAGACTTCGTACACTACCTACGATTCGGAGGAAACAAATTGCAAATTTCAACTTGCAGCTTTTTTTCAAGCAAGCAGTACAATATAAAAGACATGCGCTCCATTGGACTCCAGAGTGCCATTTATGTATCAAAAAAATGTGTGTACTTGTCCATGGCTAATAAAAATATTTTCCAACATTTTAAAGTAACAATTAACATATTTACCGCAATCATAAAACGAGCTGGAGCTGGTGACTGCGGATCTCCACTGTATGGAAAACTAAGGGGAGTGAGTATCAAAACGCCCATAGCTATTAAAAATATTCCTATCCACACACTGATCACTCTTTCAACATTTTTTATCAAAAGGACCACAGGCAGCTGAAATTATAATTACATATTCAGTTCATATAAAGATATAATCCTGAGATAATTTGATATAAACACTAATATTAATTATTAGGTGTTTATAAAATAGCGTTATTTAAAGCAAACTCAAACATATCGAGGAAGTTATAAACTTGAGTGTAGTTTCACACAAATAATATCACGCCTATTATTTAATAAAATCGTTCCAAGTAAAATTAAAAAACTAAATTTTCAGTAACTGTATATCATTATTTTCGTATTTAGTTTATGAAAGGCCTACATGTCACTGTTATATTAATGTATCTTAATAGCCAAAAATTATTGGATAAAAGTTGTGTATTCAAATTATGCTTCATCTTTTCCACAAAAATGAAACCAGCAAAGACATTTGGTACATTTACATAACTTTCATATAGCGGCTATAATAATAACGACATAGAATTTATATGCAATCATCAGAACACTATGTATACAATGTTTTAGACCTATGACACCAACTTTTACACTGAAACTCGTCCGTACATTTGATTTTTACGGCATATCCAAATTCAATTATGCAATTGTTCCAAATAACTTTGTACGTATACAAGTATAAGAGCTTACAAAATTTCACCTTCTTTATTTAGCATATTTTCAAAGCATTCTTATCTATAGAAAATCCACTTCCGAAATGAGAAAGCATTATATCAAAAACTTATTACAATGAAAACAATTGGAAAAGGAACAAAATACTTAATTCCTTTACACTGCTACTTTTGTATATTTAAAAATGAAATTTCGAAGTGTGATTCAATTTAAATCAGAAGTGAAATTGTAAGGTTCTTATTGCTAAACACTTGAATTAGTTCTCATTTAACTATAATCAGACATAGAAAATTGCAATTTTTTGAAGTTGAACAAGAGCAGAATAATGCTTTACCGTAAAACTGAGTAGGAGACAAAATAAAAGTGATATCATATTGGCCATCACAACTTCCGAGTTAATGCTGGCACCGGATCTTCCCATTATGGGGATAAATAGATAAAGAGCACCAATGGCCAAGTAAAACGATTGTACGTAAGGCAAGGTTAATATTCCAACCTGGTAACACAACCACTTCCAATCTACAAAAATTATAAATATGATTCATATTATTTATTACAAACAATATTCATTCACCAGCAGGAAGAATGAATTATATTCCTTGTACCAAACTGAACTTAAGTTCGCAATCAAAACTTTTGTCTTATAACTTTATAATTACCTTTCCAATTATTGAATAATCTATTGTGCAATACATTTCCAATTGCAGGAAACAATACCCAATGTAGTGGTATAAATCCAGAACGAACTTCTAGGATACTGCACAAAAGTAAAACTGACATCCATATTATACTTTGTGCATCACAGTACAGTTGATATAAAGTCCAACTCGAATGAATGTCCTGTAACAATTGTGTATGTGAAAAAAATGTAGCTTCAAAACACTCCCTAATTTCAGGACAACATATAAATATACATAGATTATACTTGTGGAAATTGATATAATATGTAATAATATTAAACTACTTTTTACCCTTGCATCAGAAATTGTTACAGTTTCTGTGAGATAGTACATCAATTATGCCTATAAAAGAATATTAATTTAGAAATAAACTTGAATTAATATAAGAATAGTTTAAAATAATTAATTTGGTTTATAAAACAGATCATCATTTTCAACTGCGAAATCTGCAAATTCTATTAGAGACATATTAACCCTCAATACCACACACCGCTCTAGTATACATACGTTGTTACAACAAGGGGCCAAATTGGGGTTTCATAATTTTGGTTAGTAAGTATAATTTTTGTTTGACGAGGTGGAAACGCTCTTGGGTGGTATATGCTGTAACGTAATTCTTTTCCTTGACCCGACACCGATAGCAAAACATACGAGAACGAACTATCTTCGAGAACCAACCTACGTTACCTTCGGCCGTCCACCCGTCGTTCGTGCATCCGCAAGCCAGGCGGGCGCCAGCCAATTCTTTTTTCACCGGGAACTGACGAGCCAGTATGAACTGGGAGTTCGGGTGGAACAGGCCCAACTCCACCAAGAACGAAAGCTCTGACGGAACCTATCAGACGAGGCGATAGCTTAACGGATCCTGCCGATTTTTGGGGACGCGTAAAATCGAGAAACGCAACCGTAGGTGTTGATCTTTGGGATCGCGTAAAATCAGCAAACGCAACTGGATACACGAACGGGAGCGGATGGTTACGGAAATGCACGGCCGCTCAGGCTGCTAGGTTTGAGGTAAAGAGGGTCGGAGTAAGAGTCCGGCAAATAGTACGAGAGACAGAGAGCGACGAACCGAGAACGTATCAGAACGAATCTTAACTATCTATCGAGATCCCTTCACCAATTTATAAATTGTGAGTCCTCGCCGGAGCTGTTGCAGCTAATCCGTGGAGGCCGAGAACTGTATCCAAAGGACACTCTGGGGAGCACTGCACTAAGGCACAGCACCAAACCTCCGTAACACTCACAGGAATTCATAGAATTGCCTGGATACCGCGAGAACAACGCGAGAACTGTACGAGTCGAGAACTTGCTATACCGTAGCGAAACACGGCAAGAAAAACTATCAACAGATAGCACGGGGGCACGAGCCAGCCCGTGACACCTCGGTCGGTGCCCCGAGACAGACTACTTTGACATTAGCCAAATCCGAGAACTAATCATTCTGATTGGTCGAGAGCCTTATAACCGATAACTCTTCTATCTCCTTCGAGTCGTCCCTTTAACTAAATCGAGAGCGTTCCTTAGCGAATCGGTACGTAATTTCTGGAGATCCTCCACGGCCGCCTCCCAGGGAATCGGGCGACAGCTGGGCACCACATCCTTAACTCGGGCAGGAGGTTCCTCTCCTGCCCTTACCCGTATCAAAATTATCTGCGCCCGCTCTAGAGCCCTCTGCCCATCTCCAGCGGGGCGCCGGTGTTTCATCCGGGCTTCTGCCGGTCCGTGGAGACGTCTCCGTCGAGTACTCTCCTCTACCGGGCAACTCGGTACGTCGAGACTATCTCCCCACGGCAGATTCGAGCACCTCGACCTCAACTAAACAATAACGAAATCTTGCGAGAGCCTTGACATAACTATACGAATCAACCCGAAAGCGTAACTTCTGAGCAGGGTGGCGACCCGAAGGGTACCAGAAATCGAGAACGTTATCTGTATCGGTAACCGGAGCCGCCTTGGGACCATGATTCGAAAAATCACGTCACAATGCATAGAATTTTCTAGTAAATATTACCCTGGAATATGTGGTAAAAATTATCCATGGGACTAGTAACACTAAGACGTAACAACAAACTAGATGGTCTTTATTGGCAGCATAGCAATTTTTAACAACACAACATAGTAAACCGCGTCGAGTGAAATTGATTTCATGCATGTGTTGATTTGGAGTTGGAGATACTGATTGTGACAAATATTGGGTTTCCCTTTATATGGGAACTTCCTTTTCTCTGTAAGCACACCAATCGATGTAGTGACTCTATTTAAATGTTAAACTCAAAAATACTTCAACTTCTTGTATTTTTCTATAATATATACAACGTTTGCAAACCGGAAATGCTGGATATTTGTAAACGGTGTTATCTCGTCTACAACAGTACAAATAAGTATACTTAATTCATTATTTTATAGGATATATACTGTGACGTATTTTTACGCGATCGACCTCACCGGAAAATGCAAGACCGACCGGCGCACAACTTTACGCGATTACTACGCGTTCCAGGCAACCCAGGGGCTAACAAATTTTTACTCTCGAAATACCTAAGGTATTGTTGGGCGTCAGGTTCCAAAACGGGAACCACGTATCAGTTTCTACAGTTCGTCTTCGCGTGCCTACGTTGGCTAACTCAGCTACGCGGAGGCGTCAGGGTTCGGAACAATAGGTCGGATGGGTCAGACGATCACGCGACACACAAAATCATTCGGACACTTCGATCTCAAATAAATGGTTCGGTTTATTAAAGAAAATCGGCGGCGCGAAGCGCGACGATTTCGTACAATAACGAATCGATGAATTATAAAAAAAAATAGTACGTTGAAGAAATCAAAAGAAGACAAAACGAAAGTACACTTAGGATATTAACGGGTACTTCGCGTACCGTACGAATTTAAGTCAAATATCGTAACACGGCTAATCCGCGTTTACCAAAATACGACAACCGACCGTCAAGGACCTGCGCGCGTTCTACGCGATACAAAATCGAAAGGTATAAATGCCTGACGGGCGGACGACACGAAAACAATTCGGATACGTAAAACAAATTCCAATTCCATAAGAAGATCTAACGACAATCCTAACAGTGAACCCTGCCGGTCGACGGACCTTCGTGCCGTGGTCTTCTTCGAGGTGAGGGGTTGTCCCTCCGCGTGTTCGTTACACGCGCAGTCAAAACTTACGAAAACAACAAAATTCGGCACCACTATTCGCACGAAGTTACGTCGCTCACAATAGTCGGTTAGACTCGCTTACCGTGGTGTTCCCTGGTCGCGTAATCCAAGAAAACCCCAAAACGTCAGCCCAATGGCACTCAGTGCACTCGCGTAACTCACAAAGAAAATCAAACGTCTATCGCCGTCGCGTGTCCAAGCAAGATTCTCTCG
>NW_014332997.1:14804-20626 GCF_000341935.2 Cephus cinctus
CGCGTGTCCAAGCAGGAATCTCATCTTCACGCGCTTTGTCTTCGCGTGAAGGATAGCACCCCCTCCCTTTAGGCTAATGGGCGGCGATTCGCCCTGCGGACGAATCCTTCAACCCAGCGCCTTCGCCACGCGCCAGTTTCGAATCGGTCGTTGCGACAATTAATAAATTTCATCTCTTGTGGACAATTCATACATCTTGGTCCTACGAAGAGTAACATTCGATCTCGCGCGAGGGTGCACCACGCGTCCCTGGGTTCCCAACTCGCGGAAATATAATTATGCACAACTGACGATGGGCGCTACTATGCCATAGGGGTCGGTAGTGGTGCTCAGTCGGGTGGCGCTGTGTACGCCGCTTCCAGTCGTCGTGGTTGAGTACCAGCTGAGTAGAGCGCGTTGCTGCCGCGTGACGTCAAGCTGTCCCGCGTTGCGCGCGCCTCCTGGGCCAGTAGAGCTGCTGTCCGCAGATAGCGCGAGTGTCGACCCTCGCGTGTCGCAGCCCCTTCCTCCTGGGACTCCAGCTGGCTCCCTCTCTCTCGTTCTCCGCGTCTTCACGGGCACGGCGAGCGAGCACCTATTCGAACTCCGGCAGAGTACACGCAAAACAAAAGAAAATAATCTATCGAAATTTCAATTAGGCCCTTGCGGTCGTTGGATCCTGCCTGGACTTTGCTATGGCCTTTCGGCCCGTATCACGTTTCGGCGTGATTTTCCGCCGAGGACAAGACGGGTGAAATCCACCACGTCACAATATACATACAACGAGCCTGATCATCGATCTGCACCAGTCCGGAAGAAGCAACAGAAAGCAGTTGGGTGTGCATAAGCATTTTAAGGTGGCAAGAATCCCAAAAATAAGTAAGTTCGGCTTCCACGTACTTCCTCCTCGGAAATCAGACGTGTCGGACGTAACATTCGAAGAGGCTGAAGGATTATTATATGCGTCTGGAATCGCTGATTGATTGGTAAGTCACTAAAACTAATAGTTTTATCGTACCGAAACTTTAAACGCGATTATCTCGAAACTACATTTTCAAAAACTACTCATGTTGTAACTCAAAAAGTTATTGGTCGATTTGGCTAAATTTTTGGGAGGTGATTCTCTATAATATTATTGGAAGGACAAACCTAAAATTTTAAAGATATCGCGTAAATAAAATATTTTTTTGGGGTAAAAACTGTCGAAAAAATGGTCGAAAATTCGAACATTTTTTTCAACAGCCTACCAAATTTTTAATTCTGTACTTTTTCATTGTTTTTTAGGTTAGTCCTCCCCCCTTATATGTCAGTAATCGAAAAATAATTGTTTTTTTTTGGTTTCAAATCACTACAAAGAACGTGACAACTGTAACACTTTTCGGTGTCACGTAAAACACGCCTGACCAAATAACACGCAGAGCCGCTATTTTCTTTCATAACAAAACAAAAAATATTTTTGTATGCTTTAAAGGTGGAATAAAATAATACCACAATTTCAAAATGTTGCGATTATTTTATCACCTGCAAATAAATTCATGAAAAATGCTTCATTTTCGGCTGTCTAAATAGTATTGTTGTGCTGTAACGTCTCGGTGACGAAGGAGTTCGTTCGAGAGGTTAGGGCCAAGGTATTTTTGGGATCGTTGCCGGTTAAGGAATTGGAACTCGCGTGAATACAACAAAACAGAGAAGGTTTATTGAAACAATAAAGAGTGTTGTACAGTAGGTCGACGTACGTCGACTTGGAAATCATAGGCACCGTTCGGTCCTCCTATTTCCTGTACCGAGTCTATTCCACGAGACCACCTTATCCGTCCGGATTTTAATTGTAGACTGTCGATTTTCGGATGTGCAGCCATAAGCTGGACTGAGGCTATAGCCTCAAGCAGAACCAGAAATATTCATTGTTATTTAAAAAATTTATAAACAATTGAAAGTGAAAAAAAAGGTAAAAAAATTCAAAAGTCCGCCATTTTGTTTTTTTTTATTGTAAATGTTTCATTCTGTTTGAGGCCATAGCCAATTCGATACAGAACATGAAACCGTTTTGTTTTTTGCTTTCAGATAATTCGTTTCCAAGAAATGATGTCATCCATCTACTAATCGGACGAATTTCAGCAACCATTTTAGAAGCCGCCATTTTGAAAAAAAAAAAAAAAATTTTTCAAGTAGTTTAATATATGTGCTTTCATATGTAAAAAAAAATTATTACTCAACATGTTTTCTAGTATAAATAAAATTTATTGATAAAAATCACGTTTTTAGGAGTAACCTGGCCTTAAGCCTGCTGTCTAGCTCGTTTAGCTATATATATAGCGTAACGTCACAAACAAGGAAACGTATTTTTTGTTATTCTCCTTCATTTCTAAATAATTTAGCAAAATCTTTGATGAGCCCGCTCGTTATGCGATACGGCTGGCGGCTTTTCTCAATTTAGGTGCGAAAAATGTTTCAATTGTTAGAAAAATGTACGTAAAGAGATCGTGCATTTTTGACCTGTCAAAACATCATGCGCGCCGCCATTACGACCGTTTACTAAATCCCATTTTTTTGCGAATCAGGACACTCATCACACTTACACCGAGAAGAGCCGCCTTACTATGGACGATACAAAGTGGGCTGATCTAATAATTTTGTCAATAACTGTGTAACAGACGCAAAAAACGACGAATTGGATTCGGCCCGTATTTTACTATCCTGAGAATCCAATAGATGGCGCTAGCTATTTGTTATTAACAATTTAATTGTTTAAGCGACGAACCTCGGTTGATAAGATTATATTTTATGTTTTTCAATGTAAGAACATTTAACGCTTAATACGAGATTTGTATCCTTAGTCAGTCACTCGTTACAGTTGTTTAGACAACTAAATTGTGAATAACAAATTAAATATAAGTTTTTCAGCTGGGTATCAAAACTTTCTACAATCTGTATTCATTATATTATTATTTTTTTAATAATTAGCATATGGATCTTCGCTATGCTGGCATAGCTGTCGTAAAGACTAATCTTGCAAGCATAATGGGATTTTATGATTTTTTAAATAGATTATTAGAATATTTTTTAGTGATTCTCCAATGTTTCTCAATATCTGATGTAATGGAAATGCACAAGAAAAATAGATTCATGATAAAAACGAGTTAGATTTTTTAATAAAATAAATAATAAACATGGTTTCTGCATTGCTTACCCCCTTAGATTACACTATGCAATTCTTATTTGATCAATATTTTGCTTTCATCTGTATATTAATTGAATTTTGGTTTCCCTTACTTTAGCATTTCCGCGTAATGTTACACTCACGCTGAAAATTATCGCAAAATAAAATTATACGCAAAAGTGATGAAAACGTAGCGAATTTCTAATTTAGTGTTACGGGCATCGTTATAATAAATTTTTTATAACTGCAAAACATTTTTATCTGATCCTTTTATTTAAAATAATAACACAAAAATAGATGTATAATAAAAAGAAAAAAACCTTAGTAATTAAAAATTTGGACCCATCCCGGGCTGCCAAAATGTCATCCAGGGGCAGGTGCATACGTATACGACCCGGGGCAGGGAGGGGATTGGTGCCACCATCGGTGGTTGCTGTGGCACATATTGTACATTTGCCCTTCTGAAAACAAAAGTGAATGGTTATCATTATAAAAACTGTATCCGTAAAAGTAAAATATACAAGAAATATTACAAAAATGCACTTAATACTTACTATCTCCCTTTTGTCGCCTTACTCTTTCCCGCTGTCTCTGTCCTTTCTGTCTGTTCAATCTCTCCCTGTCCATTTGTTCCATTTCATTCTTTCTTTGTCTGTTTATTCGTTTCTTTTCCTTCTCTCGCTTTTCCTCTTCCCGTTCCCTCCTCTTTCTTTCTCATCACAACCTCTCCACCCACCTCCTTTCTTCCTTTTCATCCTCTCTCTCAAATCGTTCCCTGCCCAATGTCATTGCTGGTTAGGTTTTATCATTTTATGACTTCGTACTAAATTTCTAATATAAGACCTTTTCCTCTTTTTTCATTTCCATCATTCTCGTCCTTTTTTTATTCAATTCGTTTCTCTCAATTTCTTTCTCCTAATCCTTCTTTCGGGGTTCTCCCTCCCTTTCAGCAATCACCTCTTGCTGTTTCTAAACATAAAATGTCATGTAATTTATGCCATGCATTTTGTTAAATATTCTATTGCTTTCTTGAAACGGTGTGGAAAAGTCACGAGAAACAAAAATGAATATCAAATTGTAATATCAGTATTCTCGTTTGATGATATGAAGAGCGTAAAAAACTGGACAATACAAAATGTCCATTCGCTTGGAAGTATACAGAATAAATGCTATCCGTACATATTTCGATTTGCAATTTTACTTTTTCAAGCAATTTTTATTTCTACAAAAGGACCATTCAGGAATGTTTTATACAAGTTCGTACCAACATGATCTTTATAACGGTTCGGTTGACGTTTTATACTTGATAAATGATATACAGTAATGTACAACTGAAGTGCAACACTTGAATTTTTTTACATTTCTGTGAAAGTATGACACATTCCGAAAAACCAAAGACATATTTTTTAGGAAATTTCGTTCCCGTTCGGAAGGTAAAGGTTTTATCCCGATCAGATACAAAATGGCTGAATTGCAGAGGAACTCGCAAAATTTAGGCATTTTTTCAAATGAAAAATTTAACCCCTTAGCAAACTCATTTTCGAATGTTTAAAAGCGCGTTTTAATCGTTGAAATTTCAGCTACAAAGTGGAATAAATATGGAATTTCTATTTCACTGCATTCCTAATGAAAAATGACGGGAAAACTTCGGGTGCACTTGCGATATCTCGAGATCTTCATCACGGGATCATCTCCGAGAACAATAATTTTGTGAGAATCTGCAGTATCGTTAAAAATGATATCACACAAAAAATGGCCAATTAAAATGTTTTCACTTCAAGGAGGTGTAGCTCCACCTAGAGTGATGCTACAGGGGTTCAATGGGGGTGATTTTTTAATGCCGAAGGATGCTCTCTCTCGTGCCATAATTAGAAATATGAATTTCCTTCCGGAACTACTAGTTCTCGCACTCTTCAAACAGTCCCAAAATGCACTATTTCACTCCAACCCCTGCCTTTAAGCCATTTGTATCTGATCGGGATAAAACCTTTGCCATTCGAACAGGAAGGAAATTTCCTAAAAAATATGTGTTTGGTTTGTTGAAATCGGTCATACTTTCTCAGAAATAGACAAAAATTCAAGTGTTCCACTTCAATTGTACATTACTGTATACTGTCATTATTTTTGATAATATGAACCGGATATAACATTACACACTCGTGCGTTAACCAAAAATAGTAACATAAATAATTGACACTTACCGTATTCTTTGATGCGAACAAGCCCATGGCTGCTTTTTGTATACTATTGAACTACACTATCGTTTCACCTTGATGAAAAATACACAAAATATAAGGGAAGGGGCGGAGGAGAATTCCCCCGCTGCATTGTTCATAGTTAGACGGTGCTATCACTGCAGTAGTTCCATCTCTTTCTACGTTATAACGTAATTTCTGGAAGTAATTTTTACTGTTCAGTGTTTAATGCGTATACGATGTGACGTGGCGGATTTCACCCGTCTTGTCCTCGGCGGAAAATCACGCCGAAACGCGATACGGGCCGAAAGGCCATTGCAAAGTCCAGGCAGGATCCACCGACCGCAAGGGCCTAATTGAAATTACGATAGATTATTTTCTTTTGTTTTGCGTGTACTCTGCCGGAGTTCGAATAGGTGCTCGCTCGCCGTGCCCGTGAAGACGCGGAGAACGAGAGAGAGGGAGCCAGCTGGAGTCCCTGGAGGAAG
>NW_014332997.1:21639-22990 GCF_000341935.2 Cephus cinctus
ATTTTGGTAAACGCGGATTAGCCGTGTTACGATATTTAATTTGAATTCGTATGGTACGCGACGTACCCGTTACTATTGTTTGATTGTATTTCGTTTTGTCTTTTCGATCTAGATTAATTACTATTTTTTTTTGTAATTCATCGATTCGGTATTGTACGAAATCGTCGCGCTTCGCGCCGCCGATTTTCTTTAATAAACCGAACCATTTTCTTGAGATCGAAGTGTCCGAATAATTTTGTGTGTCGCGTGATCGTCTGACCCATCCGACCTATTGTTCCGAATCCCGCCGCCTCCGCGTAGCTGAGTTAGCCAACGTAGGCACGCGAAGACATATCGTAGAAACAGATACGTGGTTCCCGTTTTGGAACCTGGCGCCCAACAATACCTTCGGTATTTTCGAGAGTAACATTTTTTTAGCCCCTGGGTTGCCTGGAACGCGTAGGAATCGCGTAAAGGTGTGCGCCGGTCGGTCTTGCATTTTCCGGTGAGGTCGATCGCGTAAAAATACGCCACAACGAATATCGATAGAATGTGAATAAAGAAGAAGACATGAACATGTCGAAAGAGTTAGTCACTTTTCAAAGCTATACGTGAACATAAATGTATGTGAATATAAATTATTTTTGTTAATATGTAACACCCACAATATTGCTTTAAGTAAACAATGATTTACGAAGTAAAATTCATGATTTATTAATTTAATTTATTTATCTATTTGTTTATTTATTTTTTTTGTTCCAACAGTACGCGAATCACTCAAAAATTTTAAATCGTAAAGAAATTATCGTACATTAATTTGAAAAGAGCGCGTTCACTTTATCCCCTCTTATACGTCACAGCAGCGTACAATATTGCCGTATCGTTCAGATCTGTTTACTCGAAAACACCATACAAAGATCTTTACAATTTTTTATCTCCGAAACTAGATGGCTGATGGCTTCCAAACTTGTTGAGGTGTGCCGGTAAATATATGTCTTTCCTAGAAAAAAGTTTGATCAAAACGGTAAGAAGGATTTATTTACTGTGATCGAAAATGGTTCTAGGTGGTTAATAATTTGGAGACTTCACACATTTATTCAAGAAGCATCACATAATAAATAGTTGAAGTTTCAACAATTTCCTAAGAAATTGGGTACCTCGCGATTATAACGTTAAACGACTTAGTCGTAATTATAAACGTCGGCAAAGGTAAATGCAGAGGTCTTGTATTTATCCCCCAAAATAAATTGAGAATTTTTATGACCACATTCTGTGTAGTTTGACTGGTAGTATTTTAAGGATGGAAGGCGGTCTAATTTTAGGGAGGGAGAGGGAGAGGGAGAGGGAGAGGGAGAGGGAGAGGGAGAAGGAG
>NW_014332997.1:23374-28624 GCF_000341935.2 Cephus cinctus
AGGGAGAGGGAGAGGGAGAGAGGGAGAGAGAGAGAGAGAGAGAGGGAGAGGGTGAGGGAGAGGGAGAGCGAGAGCGAGATTAGATTAGATTAGATTAGATCGTTTATTTTACGGCCTTTGGGTAGAACCCTATCTGGCCACAAATGATTTACAATATGATAACAATATAATATAATGAAGCTGTACATTTCGCAGTCTCAGATTAGTCGTATTTAGAATCTAGGCATAACAATGTAGTAGAAAAAGAAAAGTTAGCGCATTTAACAATTCGTAGTTAACAATCCTTAGATATAAATAACCGCATATAAACAAATTATACGCCTTATAAATTTAGCAACAACTTGGTGGCTTAACTCAATAGAGATATATAAACTTAATTAGAATAAGATCGCATGACTAGAATTGTTTAGTTGGGGCGCAGATACTAGCAAATAGTTACTGGGAAATGACAGTGGACAATTGAAAGATGATTGATAGGTGACGCACAATCGCACAATAACTGGTGGACATAATGTTGATCCAAGGAACGCAAAGTCGCATCGTCATAGCGCAAAGATTGATTGCGGAAAGCTAATATTCAATCACAATGCTTAGAGCAGTTAGGGCAGTTGTCCTAAACGCGCAGCATAATCCTTTCTATCCCGATCTAAGAGGGTCTCGTAAAGATTAGCCTTGAAGCAATGAATTCGCTGCGGGTCAAAGGAGGGCGGTGGCAGAGAATTTATTAAGTCGGTGGAGGAGACGAGAAAGGACCCTTTCATTGCTTCCGTCCTAATGGGCGCGTAAGTAAGCGATCTGGGAGGAAGGCGCGCGGACGACCTGACGACAATGTCGACGTTAAACCGAGTGAACCTTCTGCTCAAGTATGCCGGGTTTTGATTAGCGATCACGTTGTACGCCAACGATCCAAGGAAATATTCGCGCCTGCGCTGGACAGAGAGCCAGCCTAGCGAGAGTCGATATGGAGTCACATGCTCACGAGGGCCTATATTGCCATAGACGAAGCGTACGCACGCGACTAACTGGTTGTAGAGTGAAGCACTCAGGATCACAGTCGAGTGAAGGGGCGTTGGAAAGAAGGGCGGCTAGGTCGACATCGGCCAGTGGAGTAGCGTCCCCCGCCACACGACCGTAGTGATTATTTAGCTCCTTGGCAGAGAAATGAGTAAGCGGAGACTGCTTCTGCACACTTCCAATGCCCATCGCTTTCAACGTTTTCCATTTCTCCCCTTGGGTATCAGCTTCACTCAGGCGGGACCTAAAAAACGCATTCTTTGCCGAATCAAGGACATTGGATGCCTCGGAGCGAAGCGTGCGATATCGAAGGATGTTGGGTAGAGTATTACTCCTCACCATTCTCCTATAGGCACGATCGCGTTTACGGAGGAGCGCCAGTAGATCAGGCGAGATCCACGGTTTCCTTTTGGAGGCGATGGTGACCTTTTTGACCGGAGCAAGTGAGTCGAAAGTCTCCTTGAGGACAGAGGAGAGAGCGTTTGCATTCTCGCTGAGTGAAGCAGTAGGATCAAGTGAGAAAGACGAGAGCTTCTCATGAATTTTCTCCGACAGGACCGTGTGGTCGATCTTGTTGAGCGAGCGCGTATAAAAACTCCTATTGGGGCGCGGTGCAGTACATACATCTAGTTTCAGCTGGATAAGATCGTGGCCGGCAATGAAAGGTAATACAGTCTTTCTGTAGTCTGCGACTTTAGAAAGGTCATGCACAATAAACAAGTCTATCCAGGTATGAGAATTTCCAGAGGAGGTGACTACATGGTGTGTAGGTCCAGACGGTACTAGAGATAGTGCGTGTTTGTCAAGGCAGGACTTAAGATGCACCGATTCAGCCTTGATCACATCCATATTGATATTAAAGTCCCCGGTGACTACTATCAAGTTGTGGCGCGGCATATGCTCGGCGAGTTTATCGAAAAATTCCTCAGTGTTGGAGGCAGTCGGTCTCCTGTAGACAACGCCAAGCAGAAGCTTTAGCCCTCCGTGTGCAACCGAAAGAATAAGATATTCGGTGGAATTGCTGAACAAGGGATCAGAAAAGGACAGCATAGTAACTCGAAAGCATTCTTTGACGTAGACACCTACACCGCCACCAGGTTTACCAGCTCGGTCATTTCTATAGAATGTATATCCCTCGAGTCTGACTGAGACATCATGATCGGCATCTGTTAGGAAGGTCTCGGTTACGGCGATAATATCGTCCGTGCCTGGATCAAAGACAGAGTCGAGTAGAGTTAGGTTAGATTTAAGCCGGTTTACGTTGATGTGTGACACTACTAGAGAAGACAAAGGACGGATACGATTGACACTAATATTTATATTTGGCCGAGATAGGCTACCCGCGCGGCCTCAGACACGAGCAGGTTGTAGGGCAAGCAGATCGTTTTCAGACTTGATCGGGACGAGGGGATCGGTGGTCGTCTTCTTGATCCAAACGACCCCATTGCGTACGGTAGGGCGCAAGTAATTCAACGTCCTGCAGCGAAGAAGAGCCTTCCTGTAGAGCTCATAGATATGTTTGGGCCAGAGCGCACGCATGAAGATTGCAGAATCGCCCCCTGCGCCAAAGATATCCGAGCAGCGAGCATTGCGCAGACGGCCGGCTGCTGCTGTAATCCTGTCGCGTACTATGGTTGATGAGCAGCTAATGACCAGCCCTCTAGGACGAGCAGCATGCTCGTCGTTTCCATTGGTACCAGCTCCATTGTCGTTAGCAGTGCGGCGTTCAAGCCATGGCCGAGTGTCTAAGACAAAGCTGAGAAGATGGGAGAGAGAGATGGGAGAGAAGAGAGAAGAGAGAAGAGAGGAGAGAGGAGAGAGGAGAGAGGAGAGAGGAGAGAGGAGAGAGGAGAGAGGAGAGAGGAGAGAGGAGAGAGGAGAGAGGAGAGAGGAGAGAGGAGAGAGGAGAGAGGAGAGAGGAGAGAGGAGAGAGGAGAGAGGAGAGAGGAGAGAGGAGAGAGGAGAGAGGAGAGAGGAGAGAGGAGAGAGGAGAGAGGAGAGAGGAGAGAGGAGAGAGGAGAGAGGAGAGAGGAGAGAGGAGAGAGGAGAGAGGAGAGAGGAGAGAGGAGAGAGGAGAGAGGAGAGAGGAGAGAGGAGAGAGGAGAGAGGAGAGAGGAGAGAGGAGAGAGGAGAGAGGAGAGAGGAGAGAGGAGAGAGGAGAGAGGAGAGAGGAGAGAGGAGAGAGGAGAGAGGAGAGAGGAGAGAGGAGAGAGGAGAGAGGAGAGAGGAGAGAGGAGAGAGGAGAGAGGAGAGAGGAGAGAGGAGAGAGGAGAGAGGAGAGAGGAGAGAGGAGAGAGGAGAGAGGAGAGAGGAGAGAGGAGAGAGGAGAGAGGAGAGAGGAGAGAGGAGAGAGGAGAGAGGAGAGAGGAGAGAGGAGAGAGGAGAGAGGAGAGAGGAGAGAGGAGAGAGGAGAGAGGAGAGAGGAGAGAGGAGAGAGGAGAGAGGAGAGAGGAGAGAGGAGAGAGGAGAGAGGAGAGAGGAGAGAGGAGAGAGGAGAGAGGAGAGAGGAGAGAGGAGAGAGGAGAGAGGAGAGAGGAGAGAGGAGAGAGGAGAGAGGAGAGAGGAGAGAGGAGAGAGGAGAGAGGAGAGAGGAGAGAGGAGAGAGGAGAGAGGAGAGAGGAGAGAGGAGAGAGGAGAGAGGAGAGAGGAGAGAGGAGAGAGGAGAGACTCGGTTACGGCGATAATATCGTCCGTGCCTGGATCAAAGACAGAGTCGAGTAGAGTTAGGTTAGATTTAAGCCGGTTTACGTTGATGTGTGACACTACTAGAGAAGACAAAGGACGGATACGATTGACACTAATATTTATATTTGGCCGAGATAGGCTACCCGCGCGGCCTCAGACACGAGCAGGTTGTAGGGCAAGCAGATCGTTTTCAGACTTGATCGGGACGAGGGGATCGGTGGTCGTCTTCTTGATCCAAACGACCCCATTGCGTACGGTAGGGCGCAAGTAATTCAACGTTCTGCAGCAAAGAAGAGCCTTCCTGTAGAGCTCATAGATATGTTTGGGCCAGAGCGCACGCATGAAGATTGCAGAATCGCCCCCTGCGCCAAAGATATCCGAGCAGCGAGCATTGCGCAGACGGCCGGCTGCTGCTGTAATCCTGTCGCGTACTATGGTTGATGAGCAGCTAATGACCAGCCCTCTAGGACGAGCAGCATGCTCGTCGTTTCCATTGGTACCAGCTCCATTGTCGTTAGCAGTGCGGCGTTCAAGCCATGGCCGAGTGTCTAAGACAAAGCTGAGAAGATGGGAGAGAGAGATGGGAGAGAAGAGAGAAGAGAGAAGAGAGGAGAGAGGAGAGAGGAGAGAGGAATTGATTGATTGATTGATTGATTGATTGATTGATTGATTGATTGATTGATTGATTGATTGATTGATTGATTGATTGATTGATTGATTGATTGATTGATTGATTGATTGATTGATTGATTGATTGATTGATTGATTGATTGATTGATTGATTGATTGATTGATTGATTGATTGATTGATTGATTGATTGATTGATTGATTGATTGATTGATTGATTGATTGATTGATTGATTGATTGATTGATTGATTGATTGATTGATTGATTGATTGATTGATTGATTGATTGATTGATTGATTGATTGATTGATTGATTGATTGATTGATTGATTGATTGATTGATTGATTGATTGATTGATTGATTGATTGATTGATTGATTGATTGATTGATTGATTGATTGATTGATTGATTGATTGATTGATTGATTGATTGATTGATTGATTGATTGATTGATTGATTGATTGATTGATTGATTGATTGATTGATTGATTGATTGATTGATTGATTGATTGATTGATTGATTGATTGATTGATTGATTGATTGATTGATTGATTGATTGATTGATTGATTGATTGATTGATTGATTGATTGATTGATTGATTGATTGATTGATTGATTGATTGATTGATTGATTGATTGATTGATTGATTGATTGATTGATTGATTGATTGATTGATTGATTGATTGATTGATTGATTGATTGATTGATTGATTGATTGATTGATTGATTGATTGATTGATTGATTGATTGATTGATTGATTGATTGATTGATTGATTGATTGATTGATTGATTGATTGATTGATTGATTGATTGATTGATTGATTGATTGATTGATTGATTGATTGATTGATTGATTGATTGATTGATTGATTGATTGATTGATTGATTGATTGATTGATTGATTGATTGATTGATTGAT
>NW_014332997.1:29298-30114 GCF_000341935.2 Cephus cinctus
TCTTTTAACATTCTCTTGAATGTTATCAGTTTTTCACAACTTTTGACCTCTGTTGGTAGCGCGTTATACATTTTCACTCCTTCATAGAACATGCTTTTTTGGGCACTTCTAGTTCTCCTGAATTCTATTGCGATATTTTCCGCTTGTCGTGTAACCCTATCAGTTTTAGATGTCACAATAATGAACTTATTCGCTACTTCTTTCGGCATCAGATTCTTTACGCCCTTGCAAATATATATACACACATTAAAGTGTAGTCTCTGTCTCACACTCATTAACTGAACCGCTTGTAACATAACTTCTATCTTTGTATACCTGCTGCATCGTCGCTCTGTCTCGCCCATACATACTAACAGTGTAGCACAATATTCAAAATGTGGTGCAATGATTGTCTTATATACGACGCATCTGGTGTACGCTGATATATATTGACCTATCCGATTAAAAAAACTCGTCTTTTTACCTATCTTTTTCAACATATATTCACAGTGGTCTTTAAATCGCAGCTTATCATCGATCATCACTCCTAGGTATTTCATTTCTTCAACTCGTTCGATTTCAGTTCCATCCATACATTTCAGTACGATGTTCCCTCTTAATTCTTTTCTTACACTCCTTACAATCATGCATTTAGTTTTCATCATCACTCCTAGGTATTTAATTTCTTCAACTCGTTCGATTTCAGTTCCATCCATACCTTTCAGTACGATGTTCCCTCTTAATTCTTTTCTTACACTCCTTACAATCATGCATTTAGTTTTATCCACATTCATTTTCAGCTTGTTCCTGTTCATCCATCCTTCTACTATACATAGT
>NW_014332997.1:30181-50808 GCF_000341935.2 Cephus cinctus
CGTTCGATTTCAGTTCCATCCATACCTTTCAGTACGATGTTCCCTCTTAATTCTTTTCTTACACTCCTTACAATCATGCATTTAGTTTTATCCACATTCATTTTCAGCTTGCTCCTATTCATCCATCCTTCTACTATACATAGTGCCTCGTTCATCCTTCTTTCTACCTCTGCGCTACTTTCTCCGGTTACGTATATTAATGTATCGTCAGCAAACAACTTTATTGCACAATCTTCCGGACATATGTCGACTATATCATTTATATATATAATTAATATGTCCAACGTCCCTACAATATTATCAACAAGCATCTTTGCTTTTTGATTTACATCCTCATGTGACCAATGCCATGCAGAATTTTTCAAAATTGTTGCAAATCCTTGCTCATCTATTAAACTATAATTCCTGGATTCATAATCTCTATGTGTACTCTCCGTATTGCCCATTCCTAATTTTATTTTTATCCATGCATGGTCTGTTATTTTTGGTTCATGTAACACCTGCAATCGTACGTTTACATTCGCAAATACAAGATCTATAATTGTTTGGCAATCCTTTGTTACTCTCGTTGGCTCATTAACATATTGTTTCATTCCTAGGCTTAACATTCCTGCTATTAATTGTTTTTTATAGAACGAATTTACCGTGACATCTATGTTAAAGTCTCCTATTATTAGAAAATCCCCTTTTATTGGTAGCTCCTCCGACACATCCTCGATGTGTCCTATAAATTCCGCATCTGACGCGCTCGGTGAATGATACACTACTAATATCACTCCTTTATATATATTATCATTGACTTCGATTGCTACACTCCAGCAGTTTGATTCTATTTTGTTATTCATTAATATGTCATATTTTATACCGTCTCTTACATATAGTATGGCACCTCCTGTGCTCCTATTCTCTGCATCGCACCTAATTACACTATATCCCGTCATATACAGTTCACTGTCTTTAATTTCAGCAGTCACCCGCGTTTCCGATAACGCTATAATTGCAGGTTTCAGTTTCCCTGCTACCTGGTGCTGTATTTCATCCTTATGTGCTAGAAGACTTTGAGTATTTGTGTACCATATCGTCTCTTCCTTCTGTGGTTGCTATTCCATCCATCCCGCTCTCTTCCTTTCCTCTTGCATCGCTCGTTTATACGTTGGACATTCCCGATCGAGTGCACTATGTTCGACATTTATCTTGAGATTAAACGCTTGGTTTTTGTGCGTACAGTTTACACACTTACTCTTATTCACCGTGCAATCTCTTACGTTATGATTACCTGCGCACTTGTAGCAGGTTTCCTCTCTGTTACAATTTTTCGCTATATGGTAATAACCCCAGCATTTAAAGCATCTCTTTACATTGACGTGGTTGTACACCGGACATTTCCTCCATCCCACGCTGAGTTTACCTTTGCTCAGTAACTCCTCGTGTGTTGCTTCGTCCACTTCCAGAATAATTGAGCCTTCGATGGGTCCTCTTCTATTACGTTCCTGTTGTCTTCCTTTGGTTAGCCTTTTCACTATTTTCCACTCTCTTCCTTCTTTTTCCTCAATTCCATTTTGCGTCTTAATTGTGTCAACTAGTTCTTCATCTGTTAGGTTTAGTTCCTCTTCCTCTATACTTACTATCTTTATCTTCGGTTTCATCTGTGTTGACTCCGTGACTGTGAAACCCTCACCCATTTTATTTTGCACTTCAGCCTTCAGTACTTCAATTTCTCCTCCCGATTCACATCCCAAAATCACAGTTCCTTTACTGCCTTTCTTCAGTTTCGTTATCCCCACTGCCATATTTTTGATATCTACCTTCTCTTTTATCGCTCTTTTAGTAGCTTCACTCTCTTGCTGGAGTTTGGGTTTGACAATAATCACCATTTCTTTTTTTTCTCTTTCACTGCTTCTCTTTCTTGCTGTATGTTGCCTTTCCAGCGTTCATATCTTCTGCATGAATCATTCTTTTCAATTCCTCTATCTGCTGCTTCAAACCTTCCATTTCTGCACCGACTACTTCCTTAATCATCTTCTGAACTTCATTCTTGCACGCGATTTCATCCTTGACTGCTTTCACAGTTTTTATCAGCCAGTCAATTTTCATGTCAACCGTTGCCGAGGAACTCATAGCTCTGCTTCCCCCAATTGACCCCACTGATGACACTCGATCTCTGCTACTACCTGCTGCCGGCACCGATGTCTTCTGATTTTCTTCTTCAGCATTGAATTTGGGAGAAGTGACAATGACTTTCGAAGAAAAACAGAAGCTGGCAAGGGATCAACGAGTGGCCAAGATCATCGCAAAGAAAGTGCCAAGTCGACGCTACAAGACCACCAGTAAAAGCAACAAAGATTACGGACCACAAAGTCAGAAGCCGGACATGAACGAAGAACAGTTTAACGCCATGCTGCAATGTTGCACAGCTCATCTGCGTAATTGGCAGAATAATAGAGTCAAAATAGAAAGGGATATTCGAGACCAAGCGGATAGTGACTACTGGCTGAATCTACGAAGAAATTTTATAACAGCTTCTTTGCTTTGGCAATTTTATAACAGTAACTTTGGAGATATTTGCAAAATGCGAGAACAAACATCTTGTACAAGAAAAATGGGAGAAATTCTATACCCCGCTGAACTAAACCTACCTATAGAACACGGCACGGCCTAAATTTAGAACACGGCAAAAAAAAATGAAGAGCGAGCACGTCGACAAATTGAAGAAGTCGAAAGGGTGAAAACCGAAAGCACACCTCTCCTGGAACCGCGATACGTGGGTCCTGGACCATATACGGTGCTTCGGCGAGAAATTCACGGAACGTCGTGGGGACGATGGGGAGGAGTTCCTCCTCCGTCTCCACGAGGACTGTTCGAGCCGCGGTTTCAATGAAAGTGAATTATTGTCCACCCTCCCCGAGACCCTTACTAATAAAGCCCTCAGCTGGTACCGAGTCGAGAATGACTACATCCGAATCTACGAGGACTTCGTACGTCGTTTTAGGGCCTGGTTCGGATGCAGCAGCCTGCAGGACCGATTGGGACTCGAAGTAGAACAGAGGACCCAAGGTCCAGACGAGCTTAGTGACGAGTATCTGACAAAGATGTGGACGTACTTTAGCTACTTGACCCTCCCCCCCCCCGGCCCCTTGGAAGTCCACCTTGATCTTTGTTACAATAACCTACACCCCGATCTCTCCATCTATATCCACTGTGAGGACATCCATGACTTTTATGATTTCCAATTAAAATGTACTAGAGTAGAGGCATGGCGAGAACGCGGGGCTAATTACCGCCAACCCCAATCCGCTATCCACTACGCCCTCCCCTCCACGGCGTATGTTCCTTATGGAGGGTCCAAAAAGGGAAAACCCGCAGCTCTTAATCCCACCCCCTCGACCCCTTCGCCCTTACAGGCCACCTTCCGCCACAACCCCTCCCAGCAGCCCCCTACCCCGCGGATGACCCCGCGGGAGTAGCAGGACTGCAGCCACCCACTTCCTATGCCCAAGCCCCCTGCACCCCTCCACGACCAGCTCCCGCCCGTACCCCTATAACCCTCTACTGCCATCCCTAGTCTCATGACGAGACAAGTTGAGAAGCCCACCCGCGATCCTTCCACAGCGGCCCGCTGTTATAATTATAGGCAATCAGGGCATATCTACCGCGAGTGTACCTGGCCCTTAGGATTCTTTTGCAGAATTTGCGGCCTCCCGGGATATGACACGAACACGTGTACTAGCTGCGAACGTGTCGGAAAAAGCTCAAGTGGGGAGGACGCGCGCAAGCTCTCCTCCATGGCAGTAATCGCGGAATCGGAGAAAGTACGGGAAATTCGCGTGAAAAATCCGAATCACGAGGACCCAATCCGTAGTCAACACCCCCCACTCCCCGAGGCCCTACATTGCGTCGAGTGTCCCTCCCCACGAACCAGCGTACTAGATTTCGTGGACTCCCAATTGGATGATCCTCGCTATCATTTTTTAGTCAATCTCTTGGGAAGATAACTAATCGCGTTAATAGACCCAGGTTCCATCCGCACGTATTTCGATGACAAATTAGCGGAGGAACTGGGAATAGAAGCCCATAAAGCCACAGGTGGAGTCCAAGTGGCCAATGGTGCTGTAGTCCCGATCATTGGAAAAATCCCCACCCAACTCGAGGTCAATGGCCAAGTAAAAACCCTCCCAGTCCGTGTAGCCCTTTTAAACTATCCAGCAATCTTAGGGATTGATTTATGCGAACTATTTGGCCTGCAAATAGATTACGGGACTAAGACATGGAAAACCCCCGGGCCCCCCTCTCGAACATTCCACTCCAATGGGCAAACATCCCTTATTATCCCCGCGTATCCTGAATTTGCGGGTTTAGCTGAACCGATCGCCTTCTGCGAAGGATAAATTGAGACTTTCGTTAGACCGACTGGTAAAAGTGAATACCACCGGAATCCTTAACGCCACCCCCCTCGTCCAGCATTCCATCGAAATCCAAGACCACCCTCCCATCCGCCAACGTCCCCGAACTATATCCCCGTACCTCCTCCGAATGCCCCAAGCGGAAGTCGACAAGATGATGAGCAAAGGAGTAATCGAGAGGTCCGACAGCTCGTGGCTGAGTAACCCCGTGATAGTCTCAAAGGCTAACTGGAAATATCGTTTTTGTGTAGATTTTCACGATGTTAATAAAATCACTCATAAAGACGCGTACCCCCTCCCCGACCTAGATCATACTTTGGATGGCCTTCGTCATGCCCGTTATATTTCAAAATTAGACTTGAATCAGACCTATTGCCAAATTCGAGTAGACCCCGCGAATCGTCCTATCACCGCGTTTGCGGGCATCTCCAGGCAGAAAAAAACTCACTTTTTTCTCGATTTATTTCTAACCCTGCATCTAACAGGGCCTGCAGGGTCAACTCGAGGTATTTAAAATTTTCATCCTCACTCTCCGTGGCAATGATTACGTCATCTAAGTACGCGAAAACATAGGGTTCCCATTCGGGCCTGATCAATCTATCCATGAGGCGTTGAAAACTGGCAAAAGCGTTGGTCAGCCCGAAAGGCATCGTTACAACTTGTCCTCCCACTTAAGAGTTGATAAGACCTACCAGCGCTTGTTGCAGGACTTTTCGTGACCCGGCATTTTTCAAGACGTTGCGCGGTTCGTGAAGCGGTGCCAGGTCTGTCAGCTCAACAAAGTGTACCAGGGAGCTTCCCCTGAATTAATGCGCCAGCGGACTACTGAGCGTCTGTGGCTCGTTGTAGCAGTAGATGTTATGGGACCCTTTCCCCCTAGCAAGGCCCATAACAAATATATTGTAGTCTTTTAAGATCCATTTACCAAATATATGGAGGCCAAAGCCCTCCGCACCACCATCGGACCTACCATTATCAATGCCCTGGAGACCCTTCCTTATCATTGATCGTTGGGGATGCCCACGTTTTCTCTTCACCGATAATAGTACAGAATTCGTTAATAAGCACGTCACCACCCAGTTAGGCCAGTATGGCATCCGCCAAACCACCATTCCTCCCTACCATGTCCAAGCCAACCCTATAGAACGAGTCAACCGAACCCTGAAACCATTATTGTTTCTTATGTCAGTGAAGATCACCAGAACTAGGACATTCACCTCCCCGAGTTATGTTTCGCCTTTAACACCTCCGTGCAGACCTCTACCCAGATGACCCCCGCGTTCGTGAACTTTAGTAGGATTCCGAGACCCGCGAAAAGTATTCGAGATCGAGCTCCCACCCCAGCTGTCATGGAAAAGACCGACCCTGCAGTCTGGAAGCACCGACTGCAGCGCCTCCCCTTTATCTATGACTAGGTAAAGAAGAACATGTCAGAGGCCTCAAAATGGCAAGCCCGTTACTATAATCGAGGAGAATCAGACTGCGAGTTCCAGATTGTAGACCCAATCCTCCGGAGAAATCGAGTCCTTTCGTCCGCATCCCAGAATTTTGCTGCGAAACTGTCCCCGAAATATCGAGCTCCATACACTATCACGAAGAAAATTTCCCCCGTGGTCTACGAGATCCCCGTCCCTTTAAAGAAAAAGTGGCCTAAAGTGCATGTGAAGGACTTAAAGCCCTATACGTCCCCTATGGAATTTCCCGAGGACCCACTGCGCATGAAAGACCCAGATCCCGAGGCCCAAGAAATTATTATGAAGGAATCGGCACCTGCATCATTGCCTCCCGTAGTCAAGGAACCTGAAAATCCCGATTCGCCTGAACTTCCCTCCAGCCCTGCTAATCCCACTGCACTAGCGTCAAAGACAAGGCCAAGAGGACGCCCGCACGGCAACAAAACCTCCCGTGGCCCCCTAAGACATGTAGCCCCTTCAAGTCAACAACAACGTTACGACCTAAGAACCCGAAGCCGCAATGCACCACACGAGCGGCCTTAATAGCGACTAAGTAATTAAATTTTATTCTTAGTTTTCTTTTGCATTTATTGGCATTATTTGCCGTTTATTCATACTTTTTTTTTCTTCTCTCTTCTTTTAATTTTTATTATGCCCTGGTTATTTGAGGTAGTATCATAGAGTAGTATGAATCAAGAGAAAGTAGGAGTAGAGATCCTAATCCAGCTTCAAGTAGTTTCTAAGAGTGGACCAGAGAGAGCCAAAATCAAGTGGAGACCCTCCCCGCGTTTACAAGAGTCCAATAACAGAGGTGACGGGAGAACCCTGCGCATGAGGGAGGCCCGATGGGCCACCATCGGTTACCTGCAAGGGCCATCGGAGCCTCTACCCCCGAGAACCCGCATGCCACCACCAGAGCCTCGATCCTCGAGGACCAGGACACTGCCTCCACAGCGAGAGGAGGACATCACCGCCGGGGGGAAGGAACTCCCCACCCCACCAGCTCCGTTCCTAATCCCGAGGCCCCAACTCCAGCCACTACTCCCCCGTAACCCACCCCCCCCGCCGGTTGGCCACCGAAATACTCACCCCCTGCGCCACAGAGGGAAGCATCAACCCCGCGGACCCCGGAAGTCAAGTTCCGGTGCTGGTCGTGTGGAGGCGCAAACTATCCGGGTGTCCAAACCAACTGGGGAAGAAGTAGGGCGGCGAAGACCCCTAACCTAAAAATGTGAACTATCCTAACTATGTTCGGAACGGTAGAATGATAAAGAAGACTGTCATTGTCAGTATACATTAATTTAGCTTGATTACCAAACGTTTTCTTTATGTAATTACAATGGAAGTCATAAATATATTTTTTAGAGAGATCGAGAATTGAAAATGCTCCATATATTGGCTTATTAAACTTAATTTTAACAAAATTTAGTTCGATTATATCCATATCTTCGTCGAAGACAGTGCAGCTATGGAAATTTAGTTTCGCTATAAGAGCCTTTGCTCCATACCTTCTATCCCTTTTCGTAATGGAAAGGAATGAATTGGAAGGTTTTTTTTATTTTTCACATTTCTTTTATTCCTAACTGAAATTATACACGGTAATTGAGAGGTTTAGGAGACAAAACAATAAGAGGGAAAAGTAAAAAAATTAACGTGAAAAAATCATTGAATTAAATAACCAATAAATAAATAAATTAACAAATGCAAAAGCAATACAAAATTAAACATTCGAAAAAAAATTGGTTTAATTAATAATTTAAAAAAACTTCTAGTATGCTCCATTGTCAGCACGGCGGAGCGTACGGTCCTGAGCGGTTGCCCCGCTACACGTCTCTCTGCACCTCGAGCGACGCACTACTCCACCACACGCACTAAGTAATTGTGCCCCCGATTTCCTCGAGCAAAACTCGCAAAATTTAGGGATAAAACCTTTACCATTTGAACGGGAAGGAAATTTCCTAAAAAACATATCTTTGGTTTTTGGAAATCGATTATAGTTTCACAGAAATACACAAAAATTCAAGTGTTCCACTTCAATTGGACGTTACTGTATATTGTTCTTTGTTTACTGGCAATAAGTTAATTGAACCCTCGAAGGATGTTGCTAAGGCTTTAATAAAAGAAATGTGAGTCATAAACAGGTAAGTTATGAAACACAACAGGAATGGTATGCGAGTTCTTATAATTTAAATTTCAATTCTGATGCACAGCACCTCGATATGTACCCGTAAAATGACAATGATCGCGATGCTTGACATCTCGAGATGTGAACGGTTTTTCACAAATGTGACAAGTATGTACAGATTCATTTTTCTGTTTGAAATTCAATGGTTCCATAGATACGTTGCTCTTAAAGTGTAAATCTATGAATTGAGCTAACTCTTTTAATTCGTTCACAAACCACTTTATACAATTATTTCCACGATTGGCTTTAAATTTTAAAATGGAGTCGTCAAAGTTACATTGTAGATAGTACGCGCTGCTGTGTGGAGCCTGCTTTTAATAGATCATTGTGTTTGACAATTTAGAAACATCCGTAAGTGGCTCTAAAATACACTCAATGTCAGCGTATACAGGGTGAATCACGAATCGTGATCAGTAGAGATTACTTTGTTATTAACATTCCGATCGAAAATGTTTTTATCAGCTTTTGCATGGTTTCAAGAGAGCTTTAACGTGATAGTGAAAAATTGCTGATCAACTCTTTTTTAAAGTGTTTTTTCAAGGTTACCTTGAATTTTTTGCAATTGAACATATAATTTTTTTACGCCTGTCTGTTAGAGGATTTCAAGACGAATTCGGCACATGTAAGGACATGACATTTTTTCATCTGGTTCGACAGAAAATTAAAAAACTTTGTATCACAAGGAGAATCACAGCTGTGCCGTTATTACGCAACCAATGTTGTTGACAAGTCAAACTTTACCAATCTTAATTGTAGCGATGTTCAAAATGGTGTCCACGAGCTGCAATGCACTCGCGTAGACGGTGAACAAAAGATTTTTTTGCATTCTTTATGGCCTCTACACTGATGGTTGAGCATGCATCCGCAATCCTTCGTCGCATATCTTCCGGTGTTGTTGGAGCATCTGCATAAACTTTGTCTTTTAATGTACCCCACAAAAAGTAATCTAATGGAGTAAGATCGGTAAGTAATTTTGACTTATCAACAACATTGGATGCGTAATTACGGCGTAGCTGTGATTCTCCTTGTGATACAAAGTTTTTAAATTTTCTTTCGAACCAGATGAAAAAATGTCATGTCCTTACATGTGCCGAATTCGTCTTGAAATCCTCTAACAGACAGGCGTAAAAAAATTATATGTTCAATTGCAAAAAATTCAAGGTAACCTTGAAAAAACACTTTAAAAAAGAGTTGATCAGCAATTTTTCACTATCACGTTAAAGCTCTCTTGAAACCATGCAAAAGCTGATAAAAAGGCAACCTTGAAAAAACATTTTAAAAAAGAGTTGATCAGTAATTTTTGCGGTCAACGAAGAACTGCGGTGACGGTCCAGAGAAAGCAAAACGGATCACTATTTCTAATGTTCACAACTGCTTTTGCTTCCTCATAAAGGAAGCTATGTTTTCATGAAAAAATTATTTTTCGAGATTTTCATGTTAGAATACTTAACATGGTCTAAAACGTCAAGAAAAGTAGTTTAGAAAAAATGTCCGTATGTATGTATTGTGACGTGATTTATCGAATCACGGTCCCAAGGCGGCTCCGGTTACCGATACAAATAACGTTCTCGATTTCTGGTTCTCTTCAAGTCGCCACCCTGCTCAGAAGCTACGCTCTCGGGTTGATTCGTACAGTTATGTCAAGGCTCTCGTAAGATTGTGTCAGTGTTTAGTTGAGGTCGAGGTGCTCGAATCTGCCGTGGGGAGATAGTCTCGACGTACCGAGTTGCCCGGCAGAGGAGAGTACCCGACGGAGACGTCTCCACGGACCGGCAGAAGCCCGGGTGAGATACCGGCGCCCCGCTGGAGATGGGCAAAGGGCTGTAGAGTGGACGGAGGTAGTTTTGATACGGTTAAGGGCAGGAGAGGAACCTCCTGCCCGAGTTAAGGATGTGGTGCCCAGCTGTCGCCCGATGCCCTGGGGAAGCGGCCGTGAGGGATCTCCAAAAATTACGTATGTATCCACACTTTGGAAACTGTAATAAATGGCAACAGTAGATGTAATTACATTTTTTTAAACTAATAGTCAGATCCGACGTGATGAGAACTTGAGACTATTTGACTTATGCACACACGAGAATTTTGCGCCAGAAATGGCTCATCCCTAAAATGAGCAGAGACCATTACGCGTGCTAGCGTCGCTTAGCGTATTTTTTGAATACATATTTCTTGCTCCCTGAGTAGCACTTATATTCATTTTTATGTATAATTTTGCTAAATGATCTTATAAGTACTTATCTAGGAATGGCAAAAAAAGATTTAGCTCTGAATGCTGCTACCGTGGCTACTATGAACACAACACCGCGTACTTTGTGACGACGGCAGCGAAAGTGTTAATATTTACTTACTACAGTCTTTACAGCAAAAATATATTTGCTATTAAATAATGTCAAAGAGAAATAAGAAAAGATAGAGTCAGTATAATTATGAAAATCTTATACAAAAGTGTGTAAAATCATAGGAATGCTTAGCAATCGCATGCGTATAGATTGTACATTAGGATAATACATACCAATCTTTGACGTGTAGCCATAGAAATTAATGAAAGCATAGATACGAAGACAGTTGGGCACACGTAGAGAAAGAGTAACCAGGCAGGTCTGGCATACCAGCTCATAACTTTTCCGAACTCAGTTAAGATCAGACCAATTAATGTGACCGTGAACATTGATGCAAGCCATGAACCAATTAGTGTGGCCATGCATATCATTAATTGTTTCACGTACATTGAGCTTTTAACCTCTGGATAACAAATAGATACAAGTCAATTAAAGTGATGCAGACATTGTAATTGTTGAAACTAAATCATTCTAATTGGTACATACAAGTTGGTCCACATAAGGCGGTTTCACTTTTTAATCTTTGTAATTGAGGCTCATATTTAACGAATCTTGAAAGGCAACTCCTAGACAGTTAAAGATTTTGTAAAATGCCTCTAAACAAATACACATCAAAAAGCAGATTTTAGGTGGGCCAGGAATCACTAGTATTCTAGAATTCTATAAATCACAACCGTTTCAAGTCTCACGAAATTGTCTTTTTGAAGCATTGAACGTTATCGTTTTTCCATATTCGGACAGTTCAGTAATTAAAATATAAAAGTACATAAATTTACCATGACATATCGTTACCAATATCACTGAACAAACACACCATACTCTCTCATTTTCAGAAAATAAATTTAGGGCACATATCATTTTGAATCCAAAAGTAGCAAATATATGGAAGTTTAACTGAGTTTATGTAAGAGGTTTGATCTTCTCCTAAAGCTCAGCCCATCAGACCAATTGATTTAGCATTGTTTAGCATATATTTATTGCTTGTTATAGCAAATGCATGAGAGACGAAGTCCCGGCGTGGCAGTGGCAAAAAGTGAAGAAGTCCAACAACACACCGAAAATTGATATTGAAATATTCCTCCCTGTCTTCCTTCCCTTCCTTAATGAAAATAGTATAATAACGAGGGATATTTTACGCAAATAATAAATAATTACGTCCGGTGCGATGTAATGAAAACTCGGTGTTAAAATCACGTAATTTGGCAGTTTTACGAATCTAAATTAAAAAACAAATTGTTCAAATTACTTTAATTATTAAAAATATTGCGATTTAATTTACAATCATTTGATATGTAGTCGGCTTAAACTTATGTTTAGAACTTCGTAGGTTATGTAAAAGAACTCTTTACACTTGACAATAATTCTAGTACTTGCAAACATGCAAATTGCATTTCTTTAGAGGAATTAAGATAGAGAATTAATACCAAATTTTGAGTTTCATGTTCTTTCGCTTAAAATATATTCGTATTTTTATTTCACAATATATAGTCATTTCGATGCATAAAGCTTCCAAGATCTATATATATAATTATATATAAAACACTATTAATAAATTTATGCAGTTTATATTAATTAAGAAATCTAGTAAAAGTAAGCAGATATTACTTGGCTCTACAATTTTTTGTTTTTATAATTGCTTTGCATATATTTATCTTTGCACTATATGACACTAAATCACGTTTAGCATGTATGAGAGTCAGTCACCTTAGGTGGCCCATCTTGTATAAAAACTATCTGAGTCATTATAATATACATTTTTTTTTTATAAGAAAGCAATATCTAAATTACTAATGACTCAATGTCAAATGAATTGGAGAATACGTGACATTTATGCTTTTTTAATTGACTGAAAATCTTACCTCTGCGAGCAGTTGCTGCATTCAAGTAAATAGAGTAGACTCCTATACAAATGCTAATAAGATTAACAATGCTTGCCATGTATTGTGGCCAACGGATAACAAATGCGCCCAAGAAGTCGAAGAATACAAGATTTCCACCAGAAAATTCAACTAGTGGATCAGATAAATAATGGCTTGATGTAATTCCATGAGCTAAAGCTAAGATGTTATCACCAGTGCGCTGTAATGACCCCAATGGTATTTGATCAACAGTGTCAAATCTTGTATGATACACGTAGCCATTCGTCGACCAGGCAAAATCAAGACCTAAATTACAAAAGGAGTTCTCAATTCTTGGAATACATAATAAAAGGATACATTATATATGGAAACAATCCCTTACGGAAATATACTATTGAACTCGCAATAGTTATTGTTAAGATTTAACAGTAACTATTCATTGTCAATAGTGCGTAATGTTGAAAAACCGTAGTAACTATTGGGAAGATTACCATTCAATAGTAGTTACTAATGGTGTGCAACAGTAACTACTAGGACGTTATTATTCTCAGTAGTTACTGTTGAACGTCACTAGTAATTACTATCAGTGGACAAAAGTAACTATACAGGACATTTTTATTGATAATACTAACTACTATTAGCGTATCGTAGACAGTGTTATTCAGATAGTTATTATGTGGCTCAGTTATTATTAAACTTTAATAGTGATTAATGTTAGAAAATAAACAAAGTATTTGAGTGTAGTTATTACTTGGCTCAAATTGTTTTGAGCATTTAAAACACTCATTTCTCGAATCTCTTAGTTTGCTGACTGTCTTATTACTCTAATTCGAGTCTATGAGAACCTACAGGCCGAACTTGGAGGTTTAATACTAAGTTTGACTCTTTCAGGAGCACATTTTTTGAAGGGGGATCTATTGCCATTCTCAGCAATACTTTATGTTTTACGGGTCGCTGATTACGATTTTGATGTGTAATATGTATTTTGACAGCTGTCAGCTATCAATCCAACTGCCAACTCACTAAATATACAATGTTTTATGAAGGCAACTATTATAATTCGTGTTTTACAGGGCCCTGATCATGAATTTCATTTAAGAAATATATTTTCGGCGTTTTACAGCTGTCAAAAAATATTTTTAATATTGAAATCATAATCAGCGATCTCGAAAACATATAAATAGGTATTCATATCATATCATAACCTGCAAAATTACATGTGAACCATTTTTTTATCAGGTTTTTAATTGTCATTTATTTATAACTAATTGTTAATAAACAACAAATTGCGAAATTCAGTAAAAATGGTTACAGAAGCACCTCAGTGATATAAAACAATTAAATTTGCCCAGGCAAAGTGCAAAGTATAAAAAATATTGGAATTGCAATGAAAAAAAAGGTGATACATATACAGTGAAACCTCGTTTAAGTTGACTCGTAAGAAATGTAAACATCTCGATCATGTTGACTCAGGAGGGAATCCCACCACTACGCAGTTCCCCGCTTGCGATTATTGTGATTGGCTGATGCGCGTCACTATACAATTACATTCTCCCTCCCTCATTACTCGGGGCAGCTGCTTGAGAATTAGGTGGCGGCGCGGCAGTCAACATAAACGAAAGGTATCGCGTAAACTTAAACGCGAGTAACCTTTTCTGAGAGTTAACTTAAACGAGGTTTCAGTGTATGTACACTGCGGGACATTAATGCCATCCTTGGGTGGAGCTAGTAGGAAGCGTGAGTGGGGCGGCCGGCAGTGGTGACTGGTGGCGAGCAAGCCAGGTCGACGCGTAGAGAGGGTAGCGTATTCCCCTCGCTTGGGACGTCATTTATGTCCCGAGCCCAGGCGTTCCGTATAAGAGTGTCTCACTAAATTTCAACATGAGTCCGCATAAGGCCCTCTCACTCGCAGTTAGTGGAGTCCCAGAGATAGCCTCCACTGCGTATAAGAGTGTCTCACTTGCGTCTAGCGCGAGTCGTTCATAAGACCCTCTCACTCGCAGTTAGTGGAGTCCCAAAGATAGCCTGCACTGCGTATAAGAGTGTCTCACTTGCGTCTAGCACGAGTCGCCCATAAGGCCACCATTGGCAGCGAGTGAATGGTTCTTATGGGCGACTCGCGCTCGACGCAAGTGAGACGCTCTTATACGCAGTGCAGGCTATCTCTGGAACTCCACTAACTGCGATTGAGAGGGGCTTATGCGGACTCATGTTAAAATTCTGTGAGACACTCTTATACGGGACGTCTGGACTGTGGACAGACATGCCGTCTCAAGCGCGGGGAATAGGCTACCCTATCCACGCGTTGGCCTGGCTTCCTCGCCACCAGTCGCCACTGCCGGCCGCCCCACTCGCGCTTCCTACTAGCTCAACCCAAGGACGGTATTAATATCCCGGAACGTACAACCGCCCCTGAAAGGGTTAACAAGTGCTTCTAATACTGATTAAGAGCCGAAGATATTACAAAATTGTTTACCACTAATTTAGACCTTATTGTTTCATAATTCTAAAGAATAGTCAAAGTTTTTAAGTTTGAACAAAACTTGTCCAGTACGCGGCAAGACTCGGTTATGTCTAATTTCATCATGCATACACGAAATGAATACTATCTATGACGTAGAAAGACTGTAGCAGAAAGACTGTACATATGCATATTATGAGATAGGACAAGTAGTTACCAAAAATACACATATATCAATATAATATTAACAGGATTATACTCATTAAAATACCTTAATTTAACTTAATTTACTACATTCAAATACAATTCGAAGTTGTTAATTTATATTACTGATTTGTATTATTCACTTCGCAATCCTCTTGTACCTTCAAGTAAAAGTAACAACGCTTTCGAAATTCTGCTAAAGTAGTAGCAGACGTTATATCCGGAGGTAACGAGTTCCAGAATTGTATGCAGGAAATGATGAAAGATTTTTGAAATGCGACTGTACGGGCAGCAGGGACATGAAGTGTATCTGTGCGAAGAGGATTACGACGCGAAATCATGTTATCACGAAGTCTAAGTTGATCCGCAAAAAGTCCTGATTGGCCCAAATGTAGCGCTTTATAGAAGGCGCATCCTAACAGCTGTAATCGTCTGTTTCGTGGGTTAAGCCAGCCACAATTACGTCTGTGATGTGATATGCTCAAATGTCTGGGCACCCTCAATAGAAACCGAACGCAGTTGTTTAGCGATACTAATAGCGCGCGTTCATGTTCACAAGACAGATTCGTAAGTGCTGTTGAACAATAATCGTAAAACGGAAAGACTAGAGCAGTGATAAGGCGACGTTTGGTGGAAACACTCAAATTGTTATCGTTAATGCGGATCCTATAGAGTGCGCCAGATGCTTTTTTCTTTATATGATTCACATGTAATGACCACGATAAAGTGTTATCAAGAATAACTCCCAGATATCTTAATGACTCTACTAGTTCAATTGCCTTACCTTCTAGTGTAAGCTTTAAGGCAGTGTTATAACGCAACTTATTTATGTATTTAGAACTTCCGAAAAACATTGCCTTGGTCTTCGTTGAATTTAGTTGTAGTTTATTCGTTCGGCACCAATTAGATATACTATCAATGTCCTTGTTAATCAGGCAGATATTTTCATCAATCTCAGCTGGTGGACATTTTAGGTAAATTACCAGATCATCCGCGTAAAGTAAATGAGAACAATGCGACAGACACTGTGGCAGGTCATTTATGAATAGTGTGAAAAGTAGGGGACCAAGTACACTGCCCTGAGGAACACCAGATCTTAAGTGAAGCCACTCTGAGGACCCACCACCCGTTTCACGGACCGATTGCATGCGACCGCAAAGGTAGGAATGAATCCAACGTAGTACTTCTAACGAGAAGTTAAGATTACAAAGTTTTCTCAGCAATAATAAATGATCGACATTATCAAATGCTTTGGAGAAATCCAAGAACACTGCAATAGTGACCATTCGATCATCAATTCCTTTACGAATATCATCCACTAGTCTCAGGACAGCAGTCTGGGTTCCCAATCCCTCTCTGAATCCTGTCTGACGTGGGCAAAGCAAGTTATGAGTTCTAAGAAACAGCATAATTTGGTCAAATACTACACGTTCCAGTATCTTTGAAATAGCACAGAGTAAGGAAATAGGGCGATAGTCCGAGCACACCGAAGGATGGCTTATCTTAGGTAATGGATTTATTAGAGAATATTTCCATAGTGATGGGAAAGTTCCTTTTGACAAAGAGCAATTGAAGATCAAAAGAATGATAGGCATTAGTAAGGAACTAAATTTTTTGTAGGTTTGAATGGGGAAACCATCGACACCTTGCACTCTTGTAGCAATTTTCCCTATCGCTTCCCTATCGCTAAAACATGCATTCCTCAGTATCTATCAAATCAGTAACAGATAAGGAAGTATCGACACATTTTAAGAATACAGGTAGCATCTCATTAGTAGATACAGACGCAAAATGTAAATTTAGTGAGTGTGGCGAGACATGCTCCGGAAATTCATGGGCTACGGTTCGTGTAATACCTAACTTATCTATTTCTCTCCAGAAAAGTCGCACATTCTTCGTATCGTTAAACTTAGAATTGAGATAATTAGACTTAGCGGCCCCAAGTTTCTTTTTGAACTCCCGCCGAAGCTCAACATATTTTGCAAATACAGTGTGTGAGCCAGATCTTTTAGCAGCACGGTAGCATGCGTCTCTTTCCTTCATAAGGCTACGTAAACTTATAGTAAACCATGGCGCTGGTGAACATTTTACCGTGACTTCCTTTACCGGAACAGCACAATCAAGAACATCATTTAATAAACAATTAAACGCCGTTAGTTTATGATCAATATCCGGTAGATTTTCAAACAGTGAGAAATCAAACGAGGAAACAATTCGAGCCGCTTCCTCCAGGTTTGCTTCATCCCAGGAGCGGTAACAGAAAGTTCTAGGAGCACAGCGAGCAACAATATATTTAAAAGAGACAAATATTAGATCGTGCCCAGATAAAAAAGGTTGGGCAGATTGCCCCCATGAGACCAGCGAATTGAAATCGGTAGCTGCACAGATATCTAGCCAGGTGTGAGAGTCTTTCGTATGGTGAGTAGGCTGATAAGGAATCAAATAAAGATCTTGTGATTTAAGAAAACTTCTCAGGTGTTCAGCATCATATGTGTTAGAAAGCAAGTCTGCATTAAAATCACCGAGGATAAATGCAAACTTATATCTAGACACAGTAGCTGCAAACTCTTCTTCGAAGATGTCTATGAAGCCGATTTTCGGAGGCCTGTACACAACAGCTATCAGCATCTTTGATCGAGCAGGACTCCAAACTTCAGCTAGTAGATATTCCGGCACTCCATCTCGTTCCAAGGAGGCTGATGTGTCCACTATATGCGAGCAGAGTCCATTCCTCAGGAAAAGTGCAACCCCTCCTCCGTGACGTCCTCTACGATCAACCCGTAAAATGGAGTAGCCCGTGAGGGCTATCTGTTTATCAGTGATGCAGTCATTAAGCCAAGTTTCGGTGACAGCGATAATGTGATACTGATTTATACGAAAAAACTCCCGAAATTCATCAATATGCGCAGGTAGTGATTGTGCATTTAAACAACAGATGTTAAGTATTGAATCGGATGAAACATGCAAGGTCTGTGAAGGGAGAGAGAGAGAGAGAGAGAGAGAGAGAGAGAGAGAGAGAGAGAGGATAATATCAGTATATAGAATAAAAGAGAATAAATAATCGACCTGATCACGACTGGTTGTATGCGCGATAGATCAATGGTATACATTTGTATAGATCGTATGATCTACGATCTAGCTAGCGGCATTGTCTTAATTGCATCCTGATCAATAGATCCAACCAGTAGAACCGTATGAATTGAACTTCTAATGGCTTCTAGATCCTTAAGAAAATTCTTCCTTTAACCAATGTAGAATTTAAATTGTGACTCCTTACTATTCCGATAGACTAATTATTATAGAATATAAGTTTTTCATGAAAACTTTCCCAACCTACATTGCACGTCGAAGTTATACCTGATACGATAATGGCGGTCGAGCAAATCGAGGATGAATGCGGCTGATCGTGACGATTTCAAGTCCGAAGTTCGGATTCTTACGAATTCTGTTGAGGAAATCGCCCGTAAAATGGCTACCGCGAAAGGCCACGAGCGAGAAGGAGAGAGTAGAGGTCTGCGACGACAGAGAGGCCTTTCTTTGTTCGGTGCTAGCCTCTCGGCCGGAATCGGCTGGTCCTTTTTCCCGACCAATGAGCGTTGGCAGGAGCGAAAGAAAGGATGCAGGAATGCATGGATTCCTTTCACCCTCGTGCCGCCGTTTCTGGTGGTAATACCGGTGGTGATCGGAGTCCAGGATAAATTATGAATTTGTAGAAAGTTTAATCCTGGGTCATTATTCAGAAAGATGCATAAGGACTGTTACGAAGAAAGACGCAATGAAAATTAATGACCATTGCAGTGGTATAAACTTTGTTCAATTATATTTACGTTTAGAAGTAATATTTTTTTATCTAACGGTTTTTTTATCTATTTAAAATCACTGTCAAAGTCCCATTCGACAAGACTTCAGGATCTAGCAGCATCGAGTATCCGCCCATTACGTTTTCACTGTACTGCTGGATCTAGGGATACAAATGCTTTTTCATTTTGATATTTCATGTGTACGTTATTAGACAGACGGTACAAAATATTACGACATAGCGGAAGCACAGTCAATACCAACGTCACACATTCCACACTGATGACTATTGACCGAAGATGATTCTATCGGTTTATCGATATGCACAACTCGACACTTCCAGGTTTGCTTCATCCCAGGAGCGGTAACAGAAAGTTCTAGGAGCACAGCGAGCAACAATATATTTAAAAGAGACAAATATTAGATCGTGCCCAGATAAAAAAGGTTGGGCAGATTGCCCCCATGAGACCAGCGAATTGAAATCGGTAGCTGCACAGATATCTAGCCAGGTGTGAGAGTCTTTCGTATGGTGAGTAGGCTGATAAGGAATCAAATAAAGATCTTGTGATTTAAGAAAACTTCTCAGGTGTTCAGCATCATATGTGTTAGAAAGCAAGTCTGCATTAAAATCACCGAGGATAAATGCAAACTTATATCTAGACACAGTAGCTGCAAACTCTTCTTCGAAGATGTCTATGAAGCCGATTTTCGGAGGCCTGTACACAACAGCTATCAGCATCTTTGATCGAGCAGGACTCCAAGACAGGGACAGGGACAGGGACAGAGACAGGGACAGAGACAGGGACAGAGACAGGGACAGGGACAGGGACAGCGACAGAGACAGAGACAGGGACAGGGACAGAGACAGAGACAGAGACAGAGACAGAGACAGAGACAGAGACAAAGGCATCCCCTTTCAGCGCAGTGCCGAAAAGCGGTTTCGGCGACTTTTGCGTCGAGGTTAATTCCAGGAAAAACGATACCCTTCCCATGCAGATTTCGGACGGCAGGCGACTCGACCTCGAACGTTATCTCACAGTGGTCGCGCGTCAGCCTCCTCATCCCACTGAGAGACTTCGAAAATCCCCCATACCCAATTCGTCAGCCTCCTCATCCCACTGAGAGGCTTCGAGAATCCCCCATCCCCCGATTCGTCAGCTTCCTCATCCCACTGAGAAACTTCGCGAATTCCCCATCCCCCAGCCTCGTGCGAGAGCACCGGCGAGTTCAAAGTCATTCTAGAATTATCTATGTATCGGTTGTTCGAATGCGCAATACCGAACGTCATCTCGCAGAGTCGTGCGTCGAGAATGCGGTCCCTCATCCCCCCGAGGTGTCAAATTACTCGTAAGCGCGCGCGCGACGCAACTTCGTCGTCGGAGGAGGGCTAAGGAATATCCCGGAAGATGCATGAACCTTGACATCGAATCCAGGAATCTCTGTAGGCGATTCGATTCCTTGAAATCTGCGAAACCTCCCATCCCCATTTTAGCCCTTGAGACTTTCCTAAGAACTGTCACAAAAAATCTGAGGTATAGGGTTCCAATGACAAGAATAATTCTCCATACAGGTTCATTCGAAATTTTATTGATTACAGCAGTATGTATTTGAGCGAATAAGGATGACTTGTTATCTGCTTGCTCGATTTCCTCTTTCAGATCCTTCTGTTTGACCTTGATTCGAGGTTGTATTGCCAGAAGAGTCTCCCGCGGCGTTATCACGATTTGGTCGTGCAGAATTTTCCTTCATTCCGAATAATGTGTTGTTATCGAAAGTGATACGATCGCGTCTTTCAGGTAGATCCGCGCTCCGTACCCATTCGTGGTACCGGTCTCGTCGAAACTGTTCTCTCGCCCTCATGGCTCATTCTCGTTCTCGTTCTTTCCCATGCGAATGCCCCATTTTTAGGTTAAGTTTCACAGATGCT
>NW_014332998.1:0-1360 GCF_000341935.2 Cephus cinctus
TTTCAGACGCGCCTGAGCCGTGGTATACGCAGCTATAACAACGTTTGTTATGCTGTGGGTATCAACGAGTCGATCGTATTACTCGTACTAACGTAGAGCATCTCGTCATCTACGGGCAGAATACCTGTAATCTCGACCTCCGGAAACGTAAGCAGACTCACGAATTTTTGACGAGTCGTTACAATTTCCGTCTTTGGCAGATTTTCGTGTTGCCCAAACTTGCCCCAAAAGGAATTCAAACATAATTTTGCGACTGACCGCAGACCGGGATTTCATTTTATATTATCCGTGTCCAGACGAATACCCTCGACCCGATCGTACTCCTCTATATACAACTTCTTGGCCTCGGCGTCGTCGCCACACTCACGCGGCCAGCTGCTAGCTTCCTGCTTAATCTTTAGGAACGTGTTTATGTAACCGGCAAAGTGACCTCCCGTCCGTGTCGTCGGATCGTACTGAGTAATTTCATACTCCCATATTTCGTGTATCAACGTTATTTCATACCCCTTACGTACAGCGCGCTTGACATCGTCCCCGACCCAGGTCCCTTCGAATACCCTATCCGCGGGATTCTCTTGAGGGCACGACCCCTGTAGTATGGCCTCTGCACAGGAACGACACAATGCAAAGAGCAGTTTACCGTGCATACGCACCGGTAACACGGGATGATACAGATCTCGCGGTGGTAACACCACACACTTAATCAAACCCTCCACGTTATCGATGTTATTGCGATCACCCGTTAATTCGCTACAGTCATCGCCCACGTACACCGTAGGGTGACCTACAGGGAATTTCCCCGTTTTCGAAATGAAGGGGTAGAGCGAACACACATCTACTGTGACGTGATTTTTCGAATCACGGTCCCAAGGCGGCTCCGGTTATCGATACAGATGACGTTCCCGATTTCTGGTTCTCTTCGGGTCGCCACCCTGCTCAGAAGCTACGCTCTCGGGTTGATTTGTACAGTTATGTCAAGGCTCTCGTAAGATTATGTCATTGTTTAGTTGAGGTCGAGGTGCTCGAATCTGCCGTGGGGAGATAGTCTCGACGTACCGAGTTGCCCGGCAGAGGAGAGTACCCGACGGAGACGTCTCCACGGATCGGCAGAAGCCCGGGTGAGATACCGGCACCCCGCTGGAGATGGTCAAAGGGCTGTAGAGCGGGCGAAGGTATGTTTGATACGGTTAAGGGCAGGAGAGGAACCTCCTGCCCGAGTTAAGGATGTGGTGCCCAGCTGTCGCCCGATGCCCTGGGGAAGCGGCCGTGGAGGATCTCCAGAAATTACGTACCGATTCGTTAAGAAACGCTCTCGATTTGGTTTAAAGGGACGACTCGAAGGAGATAGAAGAGTTATCGG
>NW_014332998.1:3682-5147 GCF_000341935.2 Cephus cinctus
CCAGGGCATCGGGCGACAGCTGGGCACCACATCCTTAACTCGGGCAGGAGGTTCCTCTCCTGCCCTTAACCGTATCAAACATACCTTCGCCCGCTCTACAGCCCTTTGACCATCTCCAGCGGGGTGCCGGTATCTCACCCGGGCTTCTGCCGGTCCGTGGAGACGTCTCCGTCGGGTACTCTCCTCTGCCGGGCAACTCGGTACGTCGAGACTATCTCCCCACGGCAGATTCGAGCAGCTCGACCTCAACTAAACAATGACACAATCTTACGAGAGCTTTGACATAACTGTACGAATCAACTCGAGAGCGTAGCTTCTGAGCAGGGTGGCGACCCGAAGAGAACCAGAAATCGGGAACGTCATCTGTATCGATAACCGGAGCCGCCTTGGGACCGTGATTCGAAAAATCACATCACACTACGTAGTGTATCCTCTCAGACCCCTCGATTTCATAAAAACTGACAGTATTTCCTGTACGGCCATCGAAGAGAGCATCGCGAAGTTCGAGCAGTGCCTGCGATACCAGCGGGTTCTCATTCAGTGATCTGTATAAAGCGGTCTGTTCAGGATCGTTTATCCAACGGTCGAATTCACACTCTCAAATTTCCGTCAGCTCGTAACCTAAATGCCGAATCTTATCGTTTGTAGCCTGCGTTCTCTCGAAGCGCGCGTCCATGGATCCACCCGTTTGTAGACGACTATCTCTGTTTATTTGATAGCATTTTGGGCAACCGTGCCAGAAACAACCCTGAAACTGGAATACGTGTCGCAAACCTGAGTCGGTGTCCAGGTAGTAACCATCGACGGGCGTACCCTCCGACAGACGATATTCCCGAGTACGCCCTGCGTGAACTATGACACAACCCAAACGATGCTCTAGCGAAAGAAGCCATAAGATGGCCTTACGTGATTGTTTGTCACCGTATCGATACCCACCCGGCGGTAAAATAGCTATCTGCTCGTCCCGCAAAAAGATTTTCCGAAAAACTCTCGAACACGCCGAGGCTATAGTAGTACTCTCCGAGAAAGGGCAAACGTTGCCATGCTGAAGAAACATTTCGCGGAAAGATACGCACGCCTGCCTGAGAATGGTAACGTCTGATCTACAGTAATCTATAAACTCAGTTCGAAAGTTAAATACGTATCCTGCAGAGCACTGCTCGTTATACTATGCTAAAAACTGATTACGCTGAGCCGACGACATCGTATCGGGCGAATAAAACTCGAGCGCTGGCAACGGGCCGATATAATAAGACGGACATACCCTCACGAGATCTGTATCATTTATGCACGCTGTACACACCTGCTGAACGACGCACAGGTTTGGCGTGTGGATACGCACTGCGTCGTCACCGGACAATTTCTGTATTTGCTGTGTTTCAAAATCGTGGAACATGTACAGAATATTTTTTTCAACGGTAGTCTTTTTTACCGGTCTGACGTAACACCGATGCCCAACGTCATT
>NW_014332999.1:0-1179 GCF_000341935.2 Cephus cinctus
CACAAATATAAGTTTGCTAAATAATATACCACAATGACTCGATAGCACATGTGCTTAGTGCTGGATTAACGTTCGAGAGTCTCGAGTTCGAAACTCACGTCTCAGCCCTTTTATTTTTTTTCTTAATTATCAACTATGCTTATTAGTTCACCTAGTTAACTTAAGATTCATTAAATATATGATTATATTAATCTACAAATATTGTATTATATTACATCGTATACATCCAATAAATTGGTCCATGAATCAGCGAACGTTTCTTCTTCCCGAGAGCCTACCTGTGACAAACACCTATGTTACGCTGTTTCATGTTTTAATAGCATAAATAAGATTTAGACGGATAAAGAAGGCATTACGGAAAATTACCAAAAACAAAAATGCACTTACAAATCTCGGGCATAAAAATAATAATGAGCATATAAAAATGAAGCAATTATTTTCTATAGTGAGATGAAACGAATAATGTATCTGGTTAGGGATTTTTTGTCATTTAATTTTTATCATTCATGGCTACGGAAAGACAACATTTTTAATACATCGAATTATCAGACAATTATGTCGAGGTAGAACATACTGATAGTTCGAAATATTAAAAATAAAATTATCTTTCCGTAGGCATGAATAAAAAAATTGACTAAATTGAATCAGGCTACTCAAAAATGTATAAAACTAAAAATTTCTAAGCAGATATACTATTTGTTTCATCTCACCATACATATGTATAAAATAATTGTGTGGGTTTTTTACGCTTTTCATTTTTTTTACCCGATATTAACAAGTGCCATTTTTTGGGACATTTTTTACTACTTTTCTATTCGGCTGAATAATATTTAAACTATCGAAAAGTGAAACAGCTTGCCATACGTGCGAGCGTTATCAAATTTTTTTTTAATCAGACCACGGCACGTTAAAACAAAAAATGAAATGGAGAAATGTATCTATGTTAGAAATGCAAAAGCGTTAAGCGGAAACGAGATTTTTTTCCATTGCTGTCAATTTTTCTCTTACATCTTCATGAGAGTCCGTATCGCAACAAGTGAGGCTGCGCATTTCCACCAGCTATGGATCATCGTGTACCAAGAATATGCATTGGGCGCGTTGACAACGATTCAGCTTCGTAATCGTAAGGTGCCGCGTTCGCGTCTACAGAGGAAAACTTTTTTTTTTCATCATTTCTTT
>NW_014332999.1:1328-1513 GCF_000341935.2 Cephus cinctus
AGTTAAAAAATAATGCAGTCCTAAACAAACCACACGCGAAATAAAATATGTGTAGTTCAAAACATTGCATATGCAGTTTTATAACAAATACTTTATGCAATGACATATACGTCTTGCTAGAGACTTCATTGTTTTCCATTTGTCAAATAAAACATATGAAAATCGGGAATGAACTATAGCAATCG
>NW_014333000.1:0-983 GCF_000341935.2 Cephus cinctus
TCCCAGACTGTTCCAAAAAAATCCCAGTCGGACCCAGTCTGTCCCAGACGGTCCCAGACTTTCCCAGGCTGTTCCAAATATATCCCAGTCGGTCCCAGACTGTCCCAGACAGTCCCAGACCGTTCCAAAAAAATCCCAGTCGGTCCCACACTGTCTCCGACAGTCCCAGACTGTTCCAAATATATAGACGGTCCGAGACTGTTCCAAGAAAATCCCAGTCGGTCCCAGTATGTCCCAGACTGTCCCAAACCGCCCCAATCTGTCCCAGACAGTCCCAGGCTGTTCCAAAGATATCCCAGTCGGTCCCAGACTGTCCCAGCTTGTCCCAGACAGTCCTAGACTGTACCAGAAATATCACATTAGGTCCCAGATTGTGCCAGGCTGTCCCAGACAGTCCCAGGATGTTCCAAAAATATCCCAGACTGTTCCAGACGGATCCAGACTGTCCCAGACTGTTCCAAAATTATCCCAGTCGGTCTCAGTTTATCCCAAACTGTCCTAGACTGGGCCAAAAAGATCCCAGTCTGTCCCAGTTTGTCCCAAACTGTCCTAGACTGGGCCAAAAAGATCCCAGTCTGTCCCAGTTTGTCCCAAACTGTCCTAGACTGGGCCAAAAAGATCCCAGTCTGTCCCAGTTTGTCCCAAACTGTCCTAGACTGGGCCAAAAAGATCCCAGTCTGTCCCAGTTTGTCCCAAACTGTCCTAGACTGGGCCAAAAAGATCCCAGTCTGTCCCAGTTTGTCCCAAACTGTCCTAGACTGGGCCAAAAAGATCCCAGTCTGTCCCAGATGGTCCCAGACAGTCCCAGACTGTTCCAAAAAAGTCCCAGTCTGTCCCAGGCTGTTCCAAAAATATCCCATTAGGTCCCAGATTGTGCCAGGCTGTCCCAGACAGTCCCAGGATGTTCCAAAAATATCCCAGATAGTCCCAGACGGTCCCAGACTGTCCCAGACTGTTCCAAAAAAATCCCAGTCGGTCCCAGT
>NW_014333000.1:1258-5990 GCF_000341935.2 Cephus cinctus
CAGTAGCAGGCTGACCCAAAAATATCCCAGTCTGTCCCAGACGGTCCCAGACGGTCCGAGACTGTTCCAAGAAAATCCCAGTCGGTCCCAGTATGTCCCAGACTGTCCCAAACCGTCCCAATCTGTCCCAGTCAGTCCCAGGCTGTTCCAAATATATCAGAGTCTGTCCCAGACGGTCCCAGACAGACCCAGACTGTTCCAGACAGCCCTATACTGTTCCACAGATATCCCATTAGGACCCAGATTGTGCCAGGCTGTCCCAGCCTGTCCCAGGCTGTTCCAAAGATATCCCAGTCTGTCCCAGACGGTATCAGACAGTCCCAGACTGTCCCAAAAATATCCCAGTCGGTTCCAGGCTGTCCCTGACAGTCCCAGGCTGTTCCAAAAATATCCCAGACCGTCTCAGGCTGTTCCAAAAAATCCCAGTCTGCCCCAGTCTGTCCCAGACTGCCCCAGACAGTCGCAGGCTGTTCCAAAAATATCCCAGACCGTCTCAGGCTGTTCCAAAAAATCCCAGTCTGCCCCAGTCTGTCCCAGACTGCCCCAGACAGTCGCAGGCTGTTCCAAAAATATCCCAGACCGTCTCAGGCTGTTCCAAAAAATCCCAGTCTGCCCCAGTCTGTCCCAGACTGCCCCAGACAGTCGCAGGCTGTTCCAAAAATATCCCAGACCGTCTCAGGCTGTTCCAAAAAATCCCAGTCTGCCCCAGTCTGTCCCAGACTGCCCCAGACAGTCGCAGGCTGTTCCAAAAATATCCCAGACCGTCTCAGGCTGTTCCAAAAAATCCCAGTCTGCCCCAGTCTGTCCCAGACTGCCCCAGACAGTCGCAGGCTGTTCCAAAAATATCCCAGACCGTCTCAGGCTGTTCCAAAAAATCCCAGTCTGCCCCAGTCTGTCCCAGACTGCCCCAGACAGTCGCAGGCTGTTCCAAAAATATCCCAGACCGTCTCAGGCTGTTCCAAAAAATCCCAGTCTGCCCCAGTCTGTCCCAGACTGCCCCAGACAGTCGCAGGCTGTTCCAAAAATATCCCAGACCGTCTCAGGCTGTTCCAAAAAATCCCAGTCTGCCCCAGTCTGTCCCAGACTGCCCCAGACAGTCGCAGGCTGTTCCAAAAATATCCCAGACCGTCTCAGGCTGTTCCAAAAAATCCCAGTCTGCCCCAGTCTGTCCCAGACTGCCCCAGACAGTCGCAGGCTGTTCCAAAAATATCCCAGACCGTCTCAGGCTGTTCCAAAAAATCCCAGTCTGCCCCAGTCTGTCCCAGACTGCCCCAGACAGTCGCAGGCTGTTCCAAAAATATCCCAGACCGTCTCAGGCTGTTCCAAAAAATCCCAGTCTGCCCCAGTCTGTCCCAGACTGCCCCAGACAGTCGCAGGCTGTTCCAAAAATATCCCAGACCGTCTCAGGCTGTTCCAAAAAATCCCAGTCTGCCCCAGTCTGTCCCAGACTGCCCCAGACAGTCGCAGGCTGTTCCAAAAATATCCCAGACCGTCTCAGGCTGTTCCAAAAAATCCCAGTCTGCCCCAGTCTGTCCCAGACTGCCCCAGACAGTCGCAGGCTGTTCCAAAAATATCCCAGACCGTCTCAGGCTGTTCCAAAAAATCCCAGTCTGCCCCAGTCTGTCCCAGACTGCCCCAGACAGTCGCAGGCTGTTCCAAAAATATCCCAGACCGTCTCAGGCTGTTCCAAAAAATCCCAGTCTGCCCCAGTCTGTCCCAGACTGCCCCAGACAGTCGCAGGCTGTTCCAAAAATATCCCAGACCGTCTCAGGCTGTTCCAAAAAATCCCAGTCTGCCCCAGTCTGTCCCAGACTGCCCCAGACAGTCGCAGGCTGTTCCAAAAATATCCCAGACCGTCTCAGGCTGTTCCAAAAAATCCCAGTCTGCCCCAGTCTGTCCCAGACTGCCCCAGACAGTCGCAGGCTGTTCCAAAAATATCCCAGACCGTCTCAGGCTGTTCCAAAAAATCCCAGTCTGCCCCAGTCTGTCCCAGACTGCCCCAGACAGTCGCAGGCTGTTCCAAAAATATCCCAGACCGTCTCAGGCTGTTCCAAAAAATCCCAGTCTGCCCCAGTCTGTCCCAGACTGCCCCAGACAGTCGCAGGCTGTTCCAAAAATATCCCAGACCGTCTCAGGCTGTTCCAAAAAATCCCAGTCTGCCCCAGTCTGTCCCAGACTGCCCCAGACAGTCGCAGGCTGTTCCAAAAATATCCCAGACCGTCTCAGGCTGTTCCAAAAAATCCCAGTCTGCCCCAGTCTGTCCCAGACTGCCCCAGACAGTCGCAGGCTGTTCCAAAAATATCCCAGACCGTCTCAGGCTGTTCCAAAAAATCCCAGTCTGCCCCAGTCTGTCCCAGACTGCCCCAGACAGTCGCAGGCTGTTCCAAAAATATCCCAGACCGTCTCAGGCTGTTCCAAAAAATCCCAGTCTGCCCCAGTCTGTCCCAGACTGCCCCAGACAGTCGCAGGCTGTTCCAAAAATATCCCAGACCGTCTCAGGCTGTTCCAAAAAATCCCAGTCTGCCCCAGTCTGTCCCAGACTGCCCCAGACAGTCGCAGGCTGTTCCAAAAATATCCCAGACCGTCTCAGGCTGTTCCAAAAAATCCCAGTCTGCCCCAGTCTGTCCCAGACTGCCCCAGACAGTCGCAGGCTGTTCCAAAAATATCCCAGACCGTCTCAGGCTGTTCCAAAAAATCCCAGTCTGCCCCAGTCTGTCCCAGACTGCCCCAGACAGTCGCAGGCTGTTCCAAAAATATCCCAGACCGTCTCAGGCTGTTCCAAAAAATCCCAGTCTGCCCCAGTCTGTCCCAGACTGCCCCAGACAGTCGCAGGCTGTTCCAAAAATATCCCAGACCGTCTCAGGCTGTTCCAAAAAATCCCAGTCTGCCCCAGTCTGTCCCAGACTGCCCCAGACAGTCGCAGGCTGTTCCAAAAATATCCCAGACCGTCTCAGGCTGTTCCAAAAAATCCCAGTCTGCCCCAGTCTGTCCCAGACTGCCCCAGACAGTCGCAGGCTGTTCCAAAAATATCCCAGACCGTCTCAGGCTGTTCCAAAAAATCCCAGTCTGCCCCAGTCTGTCCCAGACTGCCCCAGACAGTCGCAGGCTGTTCCAAAAATATCCCAGACCGTCTCAGGCTGTTCCAAAAAATCCCAGTCTGCCCCAGTCTGTCCCAGACTGCCCCAGACAGTCGCAGGCTGTTCCAAAAATATCCCAGACCGTCTCAGGCTGTTCCAAAAAATCCCAGTCTGCCCCAGTCTGTCCCAGACTGCCCCAGACAGTCGCAGGCTGTTCCAAAAATATCCCAGACCGTCTCAGGCTGTTCCAAAAAATCCCAGTCTGCCCCAGTCTGTCCCAGACTGCCCCAGACAGTCGCAGGCTGTTCCAAAAATATCCCAGACCGTCTCAGGCTGTTCCAAAAAATCCCAGTCTGCCCCAGTCTGTCCCAGACTGCCCCAGACAGTCGCAGGCTGTTCCAAAAATATCCCAGACCGTCTCAGGCTGTTCCAAAAAATCCCAGTCTGCCCCAGTCTGTCCCAGACTGCCCCAGACAGTCGCAGGCTGTTCCAAAAATATCCCAGACCGTCTCAGGCTGTTCCAAAAAATCCCAGTCTGCCCCAGTCTGTCCCAGACTGCCCCAGACAGTCGCAGGCTGTTCCAAAAATATCCCAGACAGTTCCACAAATATCTCAGCCGGTCCCAGGCTGTCCCAGTCTGTCGCAGGCTGTTCCAAAAATATCCCAGACAGTTCCACAAATATCTCAGCCGGTCCCAGGCTGTCCCAGTCTGTCGCAGGCTGTTCCAAAAATATCCCAGACAGTTCCACAAATATCTCAGCCGGTCCCAGGCTGTCCCAGTCTGTCGCAGGCTGTTCCAAAAATATCCCAGACAGTTCCACAAATATCTCAGCCGGTCCCAGGCTGTCCCAGTCTGTCGCAGGCTGTTCCAAAAATATCCCAGACAGTTCCACAAATATCTCAGCCGGTCCCAGGCTGTCCCAGTCTGTCGCAGGCTGTTCCAAAAATATCCCAGACTGTATCAGGCTGTACCAGAAGTGTCCCAGTCTGTCCCAGACTGTCGCAGACAGTCCGAGACTGTTCCAAAAATATCCGAGTCTGTCCCGGACGGTCCCAGACAGACCCAGACTGTCCCAGACAGTCCTAGACTGTTCCAAAAATATCCCATTAGGTTCCAGATTGTGCCAGGCTGTCCCAGACATCCCCAGGTTTCTCGAAAAATATCCCAGTCTGTCCCAGACGGTCCCGGACCGTCCCAGACTGTCCCAGACGGTCCCAGACTGTCCCAAAAATATCCCAGTATGTTCCAGGCTGTCCCAGACAGTCCCAGGCTGTTCCAAAAATATCCCAGGACTGTCCCAAAAATATCCCAGTATGTTCCTGGCTGTCCCAGACAGCCCCAGGCTGTTCCAAAAATATCCCAGACTGTCTCAGGCTGTTCCAAAATAATCCCAGTCGGTCCCAGTCTGTCCCAGACCGTCCTAGACTATTCCAAAAATATCCCAGGCTGTCCCAAACGGTCCCAGACAGTTCCAGACTGTTCCAAAAAAATCTCAGTCAGGCCCAGTCTGACCCAGACTGTCCCAGACGGTCCCAGACAGTCCCAGACTGTTTCAAAAGAATCCCAGTCTGTCCCAGACGTTCCCAGACAGACCCGGACTGTTAAAGACAGCCCTAGACTGTTCCAAAAATATCACATTAGGTCCCAGATTGTG
>NW_014333001.1:0-10769 GCF_000341935.2 Cephus cinctus
CGGCAAACAAAGAACAAAAACGGCACGTGCAGAAACGCTGAACAGAACACCTAAAATTGAGACGCTTAAAGAGCATCTTTTGTTATGACACCACGAATACCGCGCACAGCAGAATTCCTATCCGTCATCTTCGCACCCACCTCACCACCAAGATAATCCTGACAACGCACTAATCCGAAGAAGAATCCGCGACCGAAGGCCTGTAATATGAACCTTATTGAACGATCGGACACGACTGTCCTGATCACGCCATAACACGTATCCAAATTCCCTGAAATTTCCTGACATTGCATTCAATCCCCTCCAAACCCAGAATCTTCCTTACGAACTCCAACGCCGATCATCCTCAGTTACACTAATCAATACTCCGGTAGAGCAGTATCCCTTTTTGAGTCTTGAGCCGATTGTCCGCGCCAGTTAAGTGTTGTGCCGATCAAATACCTTAGGGCCTATTTTGATCTAGCTTGCCTTAGGGCCCAAGCGAAAAGTGTATCACTTCAGTGCCGGGCGTCCACGCGAAAAGAACTCATTTCTTGGCATTTTAATAAACATTCGTCTAGGCGAGTGTCCACCTTAGGGCTGGACCAAGAATTTCCCGTTCAACCAAACCTATTTCCACTATCGTCGAGAACCGAGCGCCGTCTCTCTCTCTTCCTCTGCTCATCCACCGGTAAGTAACTCACATTCCTACACCTTTACATATATATATTGTAACGTTCCGACCTTATACCCCCCTATCCTCTATACTTTTTCCTTCCCAATCATCCATTCTCGATTATGGATACGTCAAGAGCCCCACATAAGAGTGCATAGCGCACTGTGGATGTGCATAACAGTATCTGAGAGAACTCCTCAAATCCTAGAATCCCTCAATAATCCTATCGACCTCTCACAGCGACGCCGATAAAGGAAAGGAAAGACAGGACTTTTAAATATCCAATATTGCGTAATTCCCTTGAATCAGTCACAGCGACAGTCATGAGGAAGTAATATTAGAAATTATTACCTTTAACATTCCTAGAATCCGAAATACAGTCGATAGACTAAAATCAAAACAAATAAGTGCCCAGACGCTATAAGCCGGCACGCGCCGAATACAATAGAAATACCAGTAAGCCGGTACAGGAAGAAAACCGCTAATCGAATCAGTCAAAACAAATAATCAAATCAAATCGTAAATTAAAATATTGAATCCAAAAATGGACGTTAACACCTCGGGTGGATAAAAATCGTTATCCCCACTAGTTTTAACGTAATCCTATCGAGGATATAAGCAGCGGCTTCCTCGATAGGAGGATCATTCGATTCATTCGTGTCTCTCTAGACGAATCAACTAGACACTTGTACACCACTAGACGGCAGGAAGCAGTAGAAGCTATAGAAAGTTCAATTATTAAGAAACCTGCACTCCTCAAAAAGAATTCCTGCAGCAACGTCATAGTGCCGGTGCTGTCAGCAACTCTCCAAAATTCACATCACCGAAAACCCTTCCGAAGTAAAGATACAGCGAACGGGGGTCATTGTGACCATCTGTGGGTTCTGATCTTTACACCTATTTCCCGCTGGACCACAGTTTCCGGACGCATTGTGCACTCTGCTGTATTGTGGCAGCAGCTCCTTCCTTCCAAATCGCTAAAGTGAATGGTTCGGCGAACGGAGATCATTGTGATTATCTGTGGATTCTGAATCCTCACTGCTATCACTGCTCGCTGTGTCACAGTCTTCGGACACATTGTGCACTCTGCTGTATTGTGACACAAGCTCACCCTTTCCTACAGTGATTGATTCAGCGAACGGGTTCATTGTGACCATCTGTGGGCCCTGAATCCTCACTCTCCAGACCTCAGCTACGCCACAGTCTTCGGACGCATTGTACACTCTGCTGTATTGTGGTGATAGCACTTTCATCTCCACCCCAAAGATAATTGGCTCGGCGAACGGGGATCATCGTGATCACCTGTGGGTCCCGAATCATTATCATCCTAACCTTCAACTGGACCACGGTCTTCGGACGCATTCTGCAATCTGCTGTAGTGTGGTTCCAGATACCTCTTCCTAATCCAAAAGGCTAGGAGAGAGAATAAAGTAAACAAAAACACTTCTTGTCGCCTGTGGTACTACTGGTAAGCTAGAGACAATTATAAAGCGTATGTGTGAGTGAGAGAGAGCTAAATAGAATATTAAGGATACCTAGTCTGTAACTTATAGGACAATATACCATTATTTTGTTGATCTTAAAAACTCGTGTCTAAATTGTTTCTGACGACGCCTGCCCAGTGCACAAACCTTACAAAAAGTCTCGTGATACCTAGCACTCAAAAATCACGAAACGTCTCAATATATCTTTGTAACTCACACTACAGAAGTTGACGATCACACATACATTGTTATTCGGATTTCATTTAGTTAGTAGATTAACGAACACTTACTACTGTATATAACTACGACAGTTACTTGTACTCTTGTTTATCATTTCATTATATTGAGTTAAACTATATTTTCTTCCCTTGATTTCGACACCTGAACTTACTAGCTCCTAAACCCAGATAAACCCCTTACCAGTAGTTTCAACCAAACTCCCGTAGAAGGAGTGAGTTTTCTAAATCAATATATTTAGTAACTGTTTGTGATCCTCATCTTAACTACCGACCAAGTGACCTAAACGCAAATAGGCGTGCTTTAGGACCTTAAAGTGGCAAGTACCCAATACCTTTTACGTGATCCTTGATCTCAACACCTATGCTAGCTCCCTGATGCTCCCGCATACGGTCGCTCACGCATAGGACGTAACAGTACAACAGCGTTAAGCTAGTACACGTTTTTATTCGATTTTAAAAATGTATCGTACATTTCCCACCTTTTACCCTTATTTCTACACGTTGCACAGCAGGCCAACCAGTACGGTAGCATCACTACGCCTAACGCCGGTTATTACTGCTATTGGAACGGTAAGTGTAATAAGACTATACGGTTTTTTTTATTTGCTTTAAACAAATTTATTAAAGAAACTGAAATTTTTACAGACTATGCCACCGAAGAGACCCGATAGACCGCCCTTAGGGATGGAGGGACCATTTGAGGGGCCCCTACTCGACGGTATTCGACCACCGTTGACCGAGTTTTTCGCTCCCCTCCACGGTGGGCAATGCTTTTACGGCTGCCTATATGTCCGCGGCCATGTGAAATTATGATACTGTTGCATGCGCATGCAGGCCCCCGAAATCAGGGTAGAGTACACCCCGGCAAAGCTGCATTATATATTGCTGGATTTCACCATACCGATAGGAAGCGGGGTGCGTACGATGCGAACGGAGCGTCCTGCATGCGTATAACCCCTTGGACTGTATAGCTTGTATTAGCTACTATGTGGACTACAGGGCCGTGGTCATAGCACAGGGTGGTGATGAGGTGGTAGCCGTGCGCTTGTAATTACATAATTTTTTATATACTACACCTATTATAAGCACTAGCATCTATTTATACATATATATTTATCACTATTTTCTTTTTTTTTTTGCTTACTTACTAAATAATTGCTTACATATATATTTTAACGTAATTACTAACTTATGACCCGACACCGATAGCAAAACATACGAGAACGATCTTCGAGAACCAACCTACGTTACCTTCAGCCATCCACCCGTCATTCGTGCATCTGCAAGCCAGGTGGGCGCCAGCCAATTCTTTTTTTCATCGGGAACTGACGAGTAGGTATAAACTGGGAGTTGGGGTGGAACAGGCCCAACTCCACCAAGAACGAGAGCTCTGACGGAACCTATCAGACAAGGCGATAGCTTAACGGATCCTGTCGATTTTGGGGACGCGTAAAATCAGCAAACGCAACTGGATACACGAACGGGAGCGGACGGTTACGGAAATGCACGGCCGCTCAGGCTGCTAGGTTTGAGGTAGAGAGAGTCGGAGTAAGAGTCCGGCAAGTAGTGCGAGAGACAGAGAGCGACGAACCGAGAACGTATCAGAACGAATCTTAACTATCTATCGAGATCCCTTCACCAATTAATAAATTGGGAGTCCTCACCGGAGCTGTTGCAGCTAATCCGTGGAGGCCGAGAACTGTATTCAAAGGACACTCTGAGGAGCACTGCACTAAGGCACAGTACTACAACTCCGGAACACTCACAGGAATTCATAGAATCGCCTGGATATCGCGAAAACAACGCGAGAACTATACGAATCGAGAACTTGCTATACCGTAGCGAAACACGGCAAGAAAAACTATCAACAGATAGCACGGGAGCACGAGCCAGCCCGTGACACCTCGGTCGGTGCCCCGAGACAGACTGCTTTGACAATAGCCAAATCCGGGAACTAATCTTTCTAATTGGTCGAGAGCCTTATAACCTACAACTCTTCTATCTCCTTCGAGTCGTCCCTTTAAACCAAATCGAGAGCGTTCCTTAACGAATCGGTACGTAACTTCTGGAGATCCTCCACGGCCGCTTCCCCAGGACATCGGGCGACAGCTGGGTACCACATCCTTAATTCGGACAGGAGGTTCCTCTCCTGCCCTTAACCGTATCAAAACTACCTTCGCCCGCTCTACAGCCCTTTGCCCATCTCCAGCGGGGCGCCGGTATCTCACCCGGGCTTCTGCCGGTCCGTGGAGACGTTTCCGTCGGGTACTCTCCTCTACCGGGAAACTCGGTACGTCGAGACTATCTCCCCACGGCAGATTCGAGCACCTGGACCTGAACTGAACAATAACGAAATCTTATGAGAGCCTTCACATAACTGTACGAATCAACCCGAGAGCGTAGTTTCTGAGCAGGGTGGCGACTCGAAGGGAACCAGAAATCGAGAACGTTATCTGTATCGGTAACCGGAGCCGCCTTAGGACTATGATTCGAAAAATCACGTCACAATATATACACACAATTATTACTATTTTATTAAATATACATTATGTCTGTTATTAATAATAATAATACCTTTAATTTTACCGCTACATTACATCACTGTCTTTATTATTCCTTTTTTATTATTATATTTTAATTATTTATATCGCTCCGCCTTATTAATAATTATTACAGGTTCTATACTTTAAAGATGATATTGTAATACATAAAAAAAAAGGGGAAGCATTAACTCATGTAGCCTGATTTACACCGTGAATATTGTATCCTACCACCACCGCCGTAGATCTTGTTATCCTGCGCATACCGGCGATCCACCAAACGTTTCTTTCGCACAAAAGCGTCGTAGTACTCTCTGACGATTCTATCGTTTTTCCGCAAATCACCACCAAACACATTCTGGAACGCATGCATCCCGAAGCCGCAGGAAAGGTAGTGTAAAAACATCATGCAGAATTGGCCGCACACTGTGGACGTCTCGCTCTGAAGCTGCTGAGTATTTCATCGGAAGGATCGACAATTCCGCTGGAGTCTCGACGCATGGCGATGATTCAGCGATGGTAATCCGTAGCTGTCAAAGTAGTAATCGTCTCCGGCAGCGTCCACGTACATGGCAACCCAATGCGCTCCTGGTTTCGTATGATCGTCCGTGTTGGCGACAATGGCAGCGGGTTTCGACCAGTTTCGGGATATTATCAGCTGCGTAGACACCCATCGTATGAGCCGATATACCGCGAAGACCGAGGTAAAGGTCTAGCGTGTTCATATATGCGGTTCGTTATTCCGAAGCCAAAATTCAAGGCGTAATGCGTTGTTCAGAGCACAGGTAAACGATCCTCGGGTTTCCTTACAGGCGTGAACGATGCACTCGTAATGGTCACGATTCGGTGGGAAGTCCTCGTATGGTGAATTATTGGGGGTTTCATCCAAATTTATAACCTCCCGGGCCATAACGGTCTGCAGACAAAGCACGCTCTACGGACCGCGCGTGTATATGCTCCGCGAAATACCAGCTATATTTCGGAGATTGTTATATAACTGTTTGTACGTTGCACCACCGTCGAACCACTCTAGACCGTGTTGATAGCGGGACATGGTGTTGTTCTCGCTTCTGATCGCCGGTGGTAATTCGTTGAAATCACAGGGCGGTGAAACGATCCAGTTGCCTATGTATTTTCTTTCCACAGCCACGACGCCGATTTCCTTCGGTGCCAGACGCCCCTCGGAGTCTTTGAAGTATCCGATTTCGATGACAAAATCCATGGTCATGATGCTAACTCGAAGTCGTTTAACGAGAAACTAACGGCGATGCTGACGATCACCCGCGATACCGAGTGTCCAAAAGATGATGACGCAAACCCCAAACTGCTGACCTATGTATTTTCTTCGATTGTTTAGCCGCCGTAATCTACGACGATTTGCCGCGCAGCGTCGATCTCCAAAGCGTTATCGCACTCAGCGTAGACGATACAGTTCACAGTGGCGGCCAGCGGCTCGTCGAAGCGCAGCACGTTGCGTACACTACCGTGCTTGATCAGGTTCCAGTGGGTGTTGCTATTTGCCGAGAGATGGGGTGTAAGATCGAAAACGAACAGGCAGTAACCGTTTGCGTAAGCGCTCCTCGATATCGAATTACCCTCGTTGAGGAAGTGTATACCCGTGCCGCTGAAGAGGGTGTGATACGCGACCACGTAAAGACCGGCTTTGCCGAAATCGGTCTGCAGGGCTTTTGAGGGTACTTGAACACCGTCGACGTACAGCGATAAGAAATTAATACAATAGTTTTTAAAATTGAACGGGTTGAGTTGATAGATGCCGTTGAAGGTCTTATTATCGACGAAACCTATTATAATACGCTTAGGTAATTGGCCGAGAATCACGGTATCCGTCGTGCCACCGTGCAAGCCGGCGTGCATCGTCAGGGCCTTGACCTCCACACGCGTAAGCGGATACTTGGCCGTTGTATTAGACAGCATTTTAGAATGCGATTTAGAATATCAGAATATCATATTAGAATATCAGGGCTTATTTTAGCGCGTCTAACGAGTAGCGTAGTCTCCGTTATATGTAAAGAGCACTCGCTCTTGGGATCCATGAGGGAGAAGCCATCTATCGTACGTACAAGTCGTAAACGGAGCTCGACACAGTTTAATAAAAATTGTTCTTGGTTAAACACATCGCAGTGTAAATGGCCAATCAGATCGACCGTCCTGTCTTTACCGACGAACGCTTGCCTATTCGCGAGGCCTATATTCTTGCCTGCTGTATCGTCCATATGACCGGGTGTGTCGTTGTACCAGAGCACGCTCGAGAGGTGTAACCCCTTAGCGGCGGGCCCGTAATTTAATAGCGTCTCTATGTAAGCTCTGTAAGCGTACGCGTTATTAGGCGGCGATACGAGCTTCTGATTAAGAAATACGTCTACCTGATTGAATAGCAAGTGTAGCAGATTGTTAACAGGGGCTGCTTTGCTCAGAGCGTCCGCTAATGACGTGTCCTTGGAGCGCAGCTGTACGTGTAAACTCAGCATGGTGTGTGCTAGATCAAGGTACTTGTCGCCGTTACCCGGCACGACAAATTCAATGGGCGAGTCATCGGTCAGCGATGAGATGGGGTTGTAGTGTATCCACTGGGCGCTCTCTATAGTGGTCTGTGTCGGTGGTAGTGTAAAGAGCTCGAGCTCCGATTTCATACACTCGAAGGAGTGAGCGTGTAGAAAGGCCATGGTAGAGGTATCGTTTAAGAGAAGATATCCAGCACACTCCGCTTTACCTTCTTACTAGCGACCCTACGACGATTTTTGGGTTTCTTGGATTTCGACTTTATTTTTTTTTACTACTTTTTTTTCGACGCGGAGCAGACTCCTTTGACTCCTTTGACTCGTTTTACCCCGCCCCTAGCCGCTCGCTGTAGGTTACTGATACCGGCGTACGATGACAGTTCTGCTTGCGTGTAATAAAGACGCCTCAGAAGGCTATCATCAGCCGATATCTTTTTCTTCTTCCGATTCACGGCAGCATTAACCATTCTAAACTTTTCTTTTTCTCGGTATCACTAGTTGTACCAGCCGACACGGATCGCGTATATTTTTTCCCTACGAGCTCTTCTTCCCCGGAGTCTCTAAACACTTCCTGAAACGCCTCGCCGAATTCCTCCTCTGCAGACAAGCTCTGAGTCGGCTAAATAGGGCGCGGCACGATTGTTACACGGCGCGGTGTCTGATTACCGAGTGACCCCGTGTTGCCCCCCTCCCTCCATAGATGCTGATTACCGATATATTCGCGCGGTATACCGGCAGTACGGAGGAACCGCGCAAACTGCCGACTCCCCGCCGGTCTCACTGTTTTTCTCTCGCGCATAGCGTCGTTGATTAAATCCACGATGTTGGCGTCCTGCACGACGGCTCCACCGATACGCGTAACGCCCTGTTTACTCCACGAGATGCGTGGCGAACCAGCGTTGCGCAGCCTTCCTAGTAAGAGATTATTCTTAGCTCTGTACTTTTGGGGTACGCTAGCGATGATGTCGTCGTCGCCATCGTCGGTCAAGCTCTTGACATTATCCTCCACAAAATTGTTATTTTTTTTCTTGGCATCGTTATCGCCTCGCCTGTCCTCGTCGACGTTATTTCGCAGATCCTCGATAAAGTGTAGATAACGCTGCAGCACCTGATTGTACATCTTCCACTTTTCGCGCTCGTCGATGAAATTCGATGAGTATAGGATCTCCTTCATGGATGCGTCTAATCTGCTGAAGGGGGTCCCGGGGGTCTGCACGGTGTTTACGGTGTCGACACCCTGCTCCTGCTGCTGCTGGTGGTGGTGTTGATGGGATGGGATGTATGAGGCATTGACCAGTAGTGCTGTTGCTCCACGCTCTCCTGAAGGATGAGAACCATCTTTTTAGCATGCTCCATCTCGATCTGTCTCTCTCTCTCTCTCTCTCGCAAAGAGTTGCGGCATATACCCGTATCCACTTCCCTCTATGAGTTTCGATATGACGGTGCCCAGTATGGATGCTAGCAGAAGAGGTAAAAAACCACCTCTCTGAACGATAAGACGTTTTCTAGTTTTTACGGCTGAACCCGGTCTTGATAAACGTCTCAACAGCGATGCGTGTTTTCGTAAGCGACGTTTTTGCGTCGGCTTGAGAGGCACATTACCGCGAAGAATATTCAGAGCACATTCGCACATACACTTGACGTGTCGTGAGTCGGCCACTCGTAACAAAGCGCTACGCTGTTAGCTATCCAGATGGCAAATAGTCTTCAACACAGCGGCGTGTTTGCGCCCTATAGAGCAGCGTGCGCCGGATACCATTACAACCGAATGACTGGTACGTCTCGATCGGTGTACCCGCCCTTTATACTCTTTCGCGGTACGTACACGTAGTGGAATGTGTCCGAAGGAAACATGCACGTGCGAAAGCGGCAGTTATCGCGGGTCGACTGCTTCAAATCGAGTAGTAGATAGTCATGCGGTTGGGCCGTGGCATCGCGGTAGACCTCCTGTACGAAGCGCGGATTTTCAGGAAACACCTGTCTGGCCAGATGCTGTATCTGAGCTCTGTCGCGCGGATTTTTAAATACAACGATGTAGTTGGCGTTCAATGAGATATCGCGCTGTCCTGGCCCCTGATGAAAAAGGTTCTGCGTGATAAAGATAACGCTGATATTCTTATGATGGATGGCTGCCTTTGGTAAAAAGATCGACCTCCGTGTTATTGGACGATTCCCTCATGAGATCGTCGATGATGACGAGTTTCGGGCGTGGATCGTTGTCGTAATCGGTGTTCTGCGGTAGGCCCTCGTGAAACTCTATAGCGCTCCCGTACTCCCTGTATCCCTCCTGCCACTCTGCATAGTAGAAGAGAACGCGCGCGAAGCGCACGTCGCTCATGTCCCCGATGAACCGTAGGAATTTCTTTACGAAAAATATCTTCCCCCAGCCCGTTGGACCGCACACCATCGACGTTCATGGGTGCTTCCACCGCATGTCCATTATGTGAAATGAGGCTATTTGGCGATGCTCATTACGAATATACTATTAAAGAGTCTACCGGACTTTACATAGGCCCTCCGACATAGCCGGGGACGAGCCGCGGCGGGCGCGCGACACGCGTGAGGCTCGTACGTCGCGCGCGTGTGCTAGCTCTTAGCGGTGCCGTTGCTAGCCCCTCGCCCTAGTGAACTCATCGTGCACCTGTGAACTAACTGCCTGCCTGTATGTGCGTCAACCATATCGCTAGTCACCGTGCACTGCTAGCATGTCCGAAGCGCCGCTGAAAAAAAAAACATAACGTGGACGGGCTGGTAGAGCCTTCGGGGATAGATCGATAAAAGAGATTTATTTTTGTTTTTCAAATAAATACGTTTATTATCCGTATTATTATTGCTTAGGGTTGTATATACATTTTTACATTTTTTTTGTAATATTAGTTACATAAAACTACGGTAAAATATTGTTCAGGGTCGTATATACATTTGTACAATTATTTTATTTTTGTAATAGTAGTTACATAAAGCCGCACGGCAAATTATTGTTTAGGATGGTATATACATTTTTACAATTTTTTGGTAATATTAGTTACATAAAGCCGTACGGCAAGGATTCGAAACGACCGTCGTGCCGCCGTTTTTGAAGTTCTGTCGGTTTACACGTTTTTGATTCGAGGCGTGTCACTACGTCGTGAAACGGAGTACGACGTATTGCGTCATAGTGTAAAACGACCGCTTCGCGGGTCTCCCCCGTTACATAAGACCGTATCCAGTCATAATTAATGGCAAGACTCGTAGCGTGGTCGATCATGATGCCTTTGACTTTGCAGACCTCTGTGTGAGAATGGTCTGGCTTACGTACCCGGTACGCGTAAAATTTCGGGCCTCCCGATACA
>NW_014333002.1:0-22823 GCF_000341935.2 Cephus cinctus
TTTCCTCCAGTTGACTTGCGAGCAGTCTGTTTCGTACGAGCCATGTTCACCGAATATTTTCTTTACTGGGAGCGTAGAGAGAACTTCGCACCATAAGATCCAAACGCATTATGGGAGCACCAACTTTGTTCACCCTGTTATAGACTCGTCCGATTGTTGAGCTCGACGCTCATTGGCCAGTCGGTAAGTGGTGGGGATACGAATAGGAGCGAGGATAAATACCCCTCGAATCCTAGCTACTGCATCAGTTCTACGGAATATTTCTTTAAGTGAGTTTCTATTACATTTCGTTGGTGAAAATGACTGGCCGTGGTAAGGGAGGAAAAGGTTTGGGAAAGGGAGGAGCGAAGCGTCACAGGAAAGTTCTTCGTGACAACATCCAGGGAATCACGAAGCCTGCCATTCGCCGTTTGGCTCGCCGAGGCGGTGTTAAACGTATCTCTGGCCTGATTTACGAAGAGACCCGTGGTGTTCTTAAAGTCTTTCTGGAAAATGTAATCCGTGATGCAGTTACATACACCGAGCATGCCAAGAGGAAAACCGTCACTGCCATGGACGTGGTCTATGCGCTGAAGCGTCAAGGACGCACTCTCTACGGTTTTGGTGGTTAATTTGTTTCTCGAGTTCTCAGCTACTCACCGTACACAACAAAAGGGCCCTTTTCAGGGCCACAAACTTTTTCAATACGTAAATGGAGCAAACCGTTTTACCATAGTATGTACTGATTAGTTTTAATTCCTCACCTCTTTCACGAATTAAGATTTTGATATTATGGTTTTCGTTCATGTAATTAGACAGCTAACATCTATAATTAGTTTTAATTCCTCACCTTTTCCACGGATTAAGATTTCGATATTATAGTTTTCCTTCATGTAATTAGGCACGTAATATCTATTTAATTATTTTTGAAGACTTTCATGTTTTAGTCAAGGTTTGGTCTTGGATTCTGATAGTTGTTGATGTTCATCCTTGTTTTTAATCTCATGTATTATATTAATAAATGTAAAATACTGAATTACTTTCTATATTTTCCTGATGGCTTTGGTAGGAGTTGAACTTACGTGTTTTTCCGTTTATCTTGTATTTCAATGAATTAAGTTTGCACTTAACGTTAAGAGGTTTAAAACGACAAATTGTTTTGTGGTGGAGACAGTAATGAACGGCATTAGTTTCAGACAGGGTTCACCCATAATGAATAATATGTAGATTCATTGAACGCAGTTGACCTATACTAGGCTGTGTAAAAAATCGCAATATGTTCAATTTGATTTTTGTTCGAATTTTAAACCTGTTTAATTTCTTACTGGAGACAATCAATTATATTTAAAGGATCATTTTGTTGCAACTTGCAAGTAGCGAGGTCGATTCTTCCTGAAAAAAATGGATTCCTGAATCGAATGTAACGGAATCGAATCTTAATTAAATCGAGCACTAAAAGATCAATTTTACATTAATTGATTCTGTAGTTGATTTTTTAAAACGCTGTTCACTGTACATAATATTAGCATAATTGTAATGGAAAAATAAGAAACGTTATTTCCAGTTTCTTTTTTTACTTCAAAGCACAAAAATACGAAAAAAAAAACAGAAAATCTTTGATCTCCGTCACCATTGCCGTTAGATTGATTAATAACGCCACCTGAATAACATAAGAATGCGTTCCAAAATGGCATTCACATATCTTAAGTCATATTCCGTAATTAAACCATGGTTGCAGTTATTAAATTTCAGCCAATGACATCGATTGATTTTTGTCATCCGTAGAAATCAATCGATGCAATTAGCTGTAATTTAATAACTGCAACCGTGGTTCAGTTACGGAATATACCGTCAATAAATATCTTTTTACTACATAATGATTCGCCTGTAACGTGAATCGGTCCGATTCTTAGGGTTTTGGGATCGATTCATTGGCTCGATCCAGTGTTTCAGATCGATCTGAAAAATCGATTTTCTTTCCCCAAAGAATCGATTTTTCGATTAATCGATCTCAGAGCGACATGCCTAGTCCTTCAGGATTCACCCATAATCAATAATATGTATTATGGATTCCTTGAACGCGATTGACGCTATACTAAAGTGAGTGAAGAAAGGCAACAAGTTCAATTTGTTTTTGTTCGAATTTTAAACCTGTTCAATTTCTTAGTAGTAACAATCAATTGCATTTAAAGGATCATTTTGTTGCAACTCGTAAGTTAAGATGGTCCCTTGAATATGAAATTAACGTAGTCTGAGCATACTTTAAAGATAATTTAACACTAATATAGAAATATTAATCAATGATGGCATCAATTACATTGTGATTATGAACGTAAGATATAACTGAGTTGAATATCTACACAATGTTTTGTGTATCAACACAGATAATTATCTAGTATAGATAAAGTCGTTGGTATGTAAAAACATAAGCAAAAATTATCGCCAAGGTCCATACCACGTTGAATACACCAGTTCTCGTCCGATCACTGAAGTTAAGCAACATTGGGCGCGGTCAGTACTTGGATGGGTGACCGCTTGGGAACACCGCGTGTCCTTGGCACTTTTTTGTTCTTTAAAATTTTTTTGCGGAATCGTATTCAAAAAAGCCTGTTAAGCGTCTAAGAATTCATATAAATAACAAAATATAAAGAATTTCATCAATTACATGATTATTACGAAATGCTATTGCGTAACAGCTTTATCTGTCCTTCACAGATATGGCGACTAGAAATACGTTATAAGTTTTAAACTAACAAATATAGATATTTCTTTAATTCTCATTATGTTAAGTACCACCCTAAATGTAAAAATTCTAAACAGTGTAACAAAGTTTTTGAATATTAAAACTTGCGCTATCGGCAAGGTCCATACCACGTTGAATATACCAGTTCTCGTCCAAAAATCAAAGTAATAGTTTTCTCCAAAAAAACTAAAGGACTCAAAATTTTCCAACCGATCAAGGTATATGAACATCCTGTCCGACCAGTTAACATTCTCAAGTACGTAGGCGTCCATCTAGATCAAAAACTTACATACAAGCAGCATATTAAACAAGTCCTAAAAAAAGTCTACTCAATACAGAGAAAACTTTATCCACTCATGATCAAAGGATCTCCACTGTCTAAACAGAACAAAACTCTTATCTACAAGATGCTGTTAAGACCCATAATGATATGTGCGGCTCCAGTATGGTGTGGCACGGCTCCAACCAATATGAAACCACTTCAAGTCTACCAAAATAAGTGCCTAAGACTGATTCTATCAGCCGATAGATATACTAAAATTAATGAACTACATGAGACTGTAAAAATCCCATGTATCAAAGACTATATAGATGAACTAGCTAATGACTTTTATGGAAATCAACTAGATGTAAGTGTATTAACTAAGCACATTACGAATATTAGATCTTATAATTTACCTTTTATTCTTAACCATAAACTGCCATATCAATCGCTTAAAATATTTCACATTATTAAATAAATAAATCGCCAAACTCAGAGTATAACGTACAACTAGAACAAGAAACAATGTCTTGTAACATAGCAATTTTCATAAATAGGTTTTTTCAATTTGTTTTTCCTATATTCAACCATATCAGAGCCAAAATTAACCAAACCTGGGGCAAGAAACACACCTGCACAAATTAATATATAATTAATGCTATCTTATAATAATCGTAGGTTAGTTTTAATTTAAGAAGGAACTACGCTCAAAGCAGTATTTAAACTATATTTATATGTTGGAAATGTGTGTATATATATATATTTATGAAATGTTAATAAGTAAATAATAATAATAATAATTCTCGTCCGATCACTGAAGTTAAGCAACATTGGGCGCGGTCAGTACTTGGATGGGTGACCGCTTGGGAACACCGCGTGTCCTTGGCACTTTTTTGTTCTTTAAAATTTTTTTGCGGAATCGTATTCAAAAAAGCCTGTTAAGCGTCTAAGAATTCATATAAATAACAAAATATAAAGAATTTCATCAATTACATGATTATTACGAAATGTTATATTTCACAAGTAATTTAGTTACTTAAAAATGGGATATAAATTGAAACATGTGAAATATTCCGGCTCCGATTACTCTTCCAATTTGTGGTTACTTATTGTGAAACGGGTGCCATAATGATTTTTACCCTTGTAGAATGTGCGCTCAACTCCGGGTTGTGAAAGAAACTGTGAAAATCCTGTTATTTAAGATTTTCGTTTTTGTTTTACTTAAATGGTAGATAAAAATTCTGAAATACCTTTAAAGAAGACCCAAAAGACATGATTGAAATTTCGTGTTCACTTTTCACGCCCGAAGTTGCCGTAAGCCGAACACTGTGCGGGGGAAGTGGGGGAATCGACTTGCGCGGCGTTCCAAACGACGAATCCCGTAACTCCGGATTTGCGTAAAACAGGGTAGCATAAGTCGGGGTATTACTGTATTCAAGTTTTCTTATAATTAGTATAATTATATTATACCTTTGTGTTTTATCACTGACACTTTTCTGGTGCTTACACATGTCATAGACATTAGAAACATACATTTTTATCTTCTAGCGGTAATTTTCCGACGTTCCGAATTTCCACTGTTGTGTGCACAGTTATTGAACCATTGCACAGTTTCAGGCCATTAACAATAAATTGTGCACAGTTCATCGTGCATAGTTCATTGCATGAAGTATCTAACGTTATTTGAATCATAGTTATTTGAATATTACATTTATTGGTACGCAATTTCTCGGTTCACTGTTACTCCGTGCGCAGTTGGAGTTCACCCATCGTGGGAAACGTATCGATAGGCACTGCATGTCATGTTTATTTCTGGTGGTGTCACAGTTTTTCACGTCGTCCGCTAGAAAGCGCTATATTCTTACTTCTGCGAACAGTGTTCACCGAACGCATTTTTTGCCCTTTGTGTTGTTCAATTTTTCGTCGTGTGCTTCTGCACGAAGAGAATTTTGTAGTATTACCCTTAATTGCATAGTAAAAATTACCCATGGGCCTACTAACAATCAGAGGTAACGATTATATAAATAGTCTTTAGCGTTATCGTGGTAATTTCTACCTACACAACATAGTAAAAATCATAGATGAAATTCATTAGGATGTGGTGTTTTAATTTGCTCTCTTCAGGAAAGAAATTCCTGTGATTGTTGGGAGAAAATAAAGACTGCACGAATGGCACAAAACGGACAGGAAACGCTAAGTAAAGGTGAAAACACGTTAACATTTCTGGCAGGGCAACACTCAGGCTCTGATAACACGTGCGTGACTCTACACTCAAAAACTTTCGAAGGTGACCGACCATTTACCACCGCAGTTGATTAAAATTTCTATAAATCTACTGTAAAATTTGTGTGAAATCTAGCAATTTCTTTGTTGTTTTGCAACACGAACATAAAATACTGTTCTACAGTGTAAAAATTGCGACTGGCCATATGTATTTTAGTGGTGGGTTAAAACTTCTTACAAACCTAAGTAGTAGTATAAGTTGGGCGTTTCTGGACCAAGATTCCTGTAACCGACATATACCGACACTCTAAAACTTTCGAAGGTGGGTGTCCGTGCTCTATGATTTCCGGAAGTGACGTCACCGGGACCCCTCGATTTTAAGAATTTTTGCTCGATTCCGGGAATTTTGCGTCATATTTTGGGAATTTTGCGTTCGATTCTAGGAATCATATACGATCGAGAAACTTCTAGAACATTCTAGAAGCTTCTAGAGCATTCCAGAAGCTTCGATGGACCCCCTTCCTCCCTCCCGATACTTTTAAATTTCAGACGGTAGCCTTCAGCCGTTTTGACCTTGAACGTTATCTCGCAGAGTCGTACGTCGAGAATGCAGTCCCTCATCCTCAGAGGTGTCAAATTACTCGTAGGAGTAGAATAGGAGTAGGAGTAGAGTAGGAGTTTGGAAGATACATCGACCTTGACATTGATTCCAGAAATTTTCTTCTCCAATCCTTTTACATAGAAAGAAACTCGTTCGAGGGTTTCTTGAAACCTTGTACGTCCACGATGAATTCCATTTTGATGAACTGCGCAGGGAGAGACGATGGCAGTCTCTTTATACCAATTTTTTCACCCCACCACTGATCGGGTTGTTTTCGACTATACGATCGTGCAGGATCAGGCAGAATGCCGATGTATCCGCAGGGAAATTGTCTTGCGCCTCGAATTCCAGACGAATATCGACAGGTCCAACTTTGAAGGACTCGTTTTGTTTGGAGCAATCGATAACGATCAATGGAGCGCACTCGAGAAATTCATTCTTCTTCAGCAAATGCTCAGGATCCTTGCCATAGTACGTAGCTTGAATGTTTGCATACATCTCGTGCAGCAGAGCAAAATGATTATGATCAATGTCAAGATTCAGATTTCCGTAGGGATAACATTGCGAATTCAAAAAGAGCTTAACGTCTCTGATGTTGCTGTGGTCAATTTGACTAGCCTTCTTATTTTTCTTGTTCTTTCTGCTCGTCTGAAAACCCAGTATCACGTATCGTGGTTTTTCCAACTGAGACGACGTCTTGACGGCCCACACGTGTTTCGAAGTGGTGGGGAGTAGAGGGTACTCGTACAGCTCCCAGGTACGGAAGCTCAGGGAGATGGGTGCATCCCTCTCGATGAATTTCAGCAGTTGTATCTTTCGTCGATCCGACACCTTTACGTATGGTATCAGCCATTCCAATTTGTGAATTACGACTTTGCATCCTTCCGGAGCAGGGGTGCATCCTTCTGGATGAATTTTAGCAGTTGTATCTTTCGTCGATCCGACACCTTTACGTATGGTATCAGCCATTCCAATTTGTGAATTACGACTTTGCATCCTTCCGGAGCAGTTTGCATTATTGCATTGACATCGCTCTTTGCTCTCCTCAGAATCAACTCGTGTTTAGCGTTAATGACGATCTTGCGATAATCTTCGGGGAAACCCAGTATCAGACTCAGCGGTATGGATACGTCGAAGTAACCGTCTGGATTGGTCAATTTCTCCCGTTCTCTGACGTCGAGCCAACCGACGTTCTCAATCAAGGATCGTTGACCGGGACTCAGGGCAGCATATCCCTTCATGAGACTCGTGAGACCGACGTTCTTGTTCCGGTCGATCCCTATAGCATTAATTTCATAGCGAATCTCCTCGAAGAGATGGCAAATGGCATTGTGATCAGAGTCGTGTTTGCAGTCGCTCTGGACCCATCTTCCTTGACCAGCTTTCCATAAACGTGCAGCGATCTTTTGCTCTGTAGTAAGCATAGGTCTTGATGTTGAACGGAGATTCGAACCTCGTCGCTGTTGTTGAACGTCGACGAGGCGTAAGGTTGATGCGCATGCGTTTCACAGTGTGCTATAGATTCATCGAAGACGATCGGTGTCTGAATGTTCAGCGTTTCTTCCTCCATGGTACGCGGCAGACGAAAAGAACGCAACAGAACGAACGCCTTACTTTCCTCTTGTGCCATCTTTGTCGTCGAGATTGACGATTGCCGACTCGTACTTGTACGTTCCACCCTTCGGTATAGCGTTCCGCATGAAGACTCCGCGAAAATGTGGAATCTTCATGATCTTCGCGTACTTTAGCAGATCCGCATCGGTCAACGCTCGGCGTGGTAGTTTCACTTCAATTTTTTTGGCTTCAGATGAAGGCCTAGTACTTTTCTATACGGTTTCAAGTACAATCCTCTGCCTAATGCGATGGCTTCCATCGTCTCGTTGTGCCTCTGATTCTCCTCAGCTGATCCTTGGTTGTATTCGCATCGTTTACGGCTTTGGCTATACCTGCAGCACCACCGGCCAACGCTCCACCGGCACTGAGACCCGCAAATACAGGAACGAGAAGAGGCAGGAAGCCTCCGACTTTGAACGGCACGGGAAGAACCCGCGGAGTGCGGACGTTGCGCTTTCCACCTGCTCGTTTGACGGCAGCTTGTGCACCTTTGAGAGCAGATCTGATAGCTACCCGTGCATCGCTGTTAGGAATCATCAATCGTTTGGCTTCCTCGATGATTTTCCTCAACGTTACAGTCTTTGGTTTCTTCTTGAGTCCCATACCGAGTTTCGACTTGGCACCCATTACGTTCGCTAGGTACCAGGCCGCCGCCTTCTCGGCGAGACTCGCGTCTTTAGCGAAAACGCGCTTCCAAGCTTTGTCGGCCAGTACCCTGTCCGCTGCCCCACCGTGTTCGAGACTCTCTCGATTCTTCGAGTAGGCGATGTCGTGCTCTTTGCAGGCTGCGTCCAGGGGGTTGATGCCAGGATCACCTCGCGCGAGTCTCTTTGCTTGTTTCGTACCGAGCCCACAGTACTGATAACCAGGTATATGTAACCCAACGGGTAGACTTTTGATGATCCTGTTGACTAATCCTCTACAACGATGAGATTTCTTCCTCCCAATGCGTTTACGCTTAGGATGCACGATCATGCCCCTGCGGTGAAACAGTTCCGACTGACCAGCGATCCCTATAAACTCATTATTTATAGTTCCCACATTAGTCAAAATCGAGATGAGGTTCGAGAAGCAGTCCGTCAGGTTACCTGTAACGAACTTTGACAAAATCGTGCGAGTAAAGGAGAAGAAGGAGGTCAAGCGACACGGCGAATTACTGCCAGACAGTATACGAGCAGTGTTTTGCGAACCATCCAATTGCGGCCAATCGTAAGGATAGTCTGAGGTGTCAAAGTTATCTAAGTCACGTTTAATATACTCATATATGCTCGGAACGGTAAAGTAGTATATGAGACTATCGGTGTCGGTATACATCAATTTTGCTTCATCACCAATAATATTTTTTATATAGTTGTAGTGAAAATCGTATTTGTACGTTTTAAAAATGTCTAGGATGGAAAATCCTGCGTATATCGGTTGATTGAATTTAATTGTTGTTCGATTTAATTCACCTATGATCATATCTTCATCAAATACGGTACAGTTATGAAAATTTGGTTTTGCAATCAGAGCCATTGCTCCATACGTTTTCTAACATTTTCCATTGTTTTACCGAAAACCGAATTATTCATAAGTTCATAAAAGTTTTTTTCAAAATCATTATTCGATTTTTTCTCATTTCGGTGTTGTAATCTATATACTTTTTGAGCCACGGTGCCTGTTTCAATTTTAGAACACGATGAATTTTTGTTAACTTTATACCTAATCTCAAACACTGTTTCAAATTCTTATATTGAATGATGTATCTATCTTTCGGGAGGAGCGAAGTTATAAATTTCGAATCGTTAGAGCCTGGAGGAGCGTATTGCTGTGGACAGAGTGACAAATCTTTATGAAGTTCTTGAAGCTCGATCGGATACTGCAAATCAATTTCAAATATGTAACCCGTAAGAGAGTCATCGGGAATATCGCGAATATCCAATTGCTGAAAATTTTATTCCCATTCGAATGAGGCTACTGGTACAGATTGACTCATAGCTGCACCGTATAAATTATTTACGTCATAGTACATAAGATACGACTCTTCTTTGCTTGGATCGAAATCTGCTCCCATGTACATACATTTATAAGCTTTAGTCGTCTTATACATTAAATTTAATAAAAGAACATCACTCTGTTCTTCATCACATTTATCGAAGAATACTGCACGACTTTCAAAATATGAGCTTGTTGTCTTTACTGTGAGCGAACTTCTCCAAATTCCATGTAAACGGGCAATTCAATTTCTCTAGCTCCTTTTCCATTTTTCTCGCAAGTCAATTCTGCACACCATAAATATGTTTCATTGTAAATAAATAGAAATTAATATACGAAAGTAAAAGAATTTAAAAGAAATCGTCACTTTCGGCACAAATTTCAATTTATCTTTTGAAGTTTCACCTTTTAATTGTAGCACCGATGTGACCTGTAACACCGTCCGCAAGCTACTACTTCGTTATCTTCATTTTCCTTTTGATTCTATATCTCTTATTAGGGTCAGGTACTAGAAACAACTGTACGTTTAAGTAGTAACTGCGGGTAAATTAGTTCTAGAACTTAACCGTGGCTTAGGGGGTTGTAAATTCTCTAGCCAATTACAAAAATCAATCAATGCGTTTAATGTAAATTCAATAATTTTAGGAAAAATTACGAAATATATGCTAAGCTGCCATCTATTATGTGTTTAAATGCGGTTCATTCAATAAGACAGTCGGTGGAATAAGGATTTGAGATGATTTTACTCAAATTGGAGATCTCCTATCCTGCACCTAAGATCGAGGACCATGTCACTCTGATGTAATAAAAAAAAATAACTTTGATTGGTAAAAGGGTTTCAATATGTCGTACAGAAGCACGCATGTAATACATGTCTATATACAACAAAAAGAAAATAATAGGCACTGAAAAGTGTAATGTATATTTATTTTTTTTCAAGCAATAAAAATAATTATTTTTATAGTATTAAATGTCGAAGGCTAATTATAACAGATTATGTAATAGTTTTAAATCATGCTCAATTGAAAATTATTTTAAATAGATGTCTTTTTATCTAGAGTTTTTTTCGCGTACTGTTTGATTCATAAAGGAAAGACAGATTCGCAAAAAATACGTTTTACTGTTTAGTATTAACATTATTTTGAATACGTGACAATATTTTTTGGTGTACTCTTTAATTTTTTATATGACTTACAATATACGTTAACTATGAAAAAAAAATTTCATTTATCAATGTCTACTTTAACGCATTCACTATTAGCAAAAACGAAACTCCACCCCTGCAACGAACTGTAAGTGAAACGTGAGTCGATAAGCAGAAATGTTAGTGATAGAATATCGATAAGTTATCAGCACTCCGTCTTTCAAATACTCATTAAAACAACAATAACTGTATAATCTATTGATTTCCTGCCAGCACGTCTAAATAAATGAGTATATAAACTTTCATTAAATAAGGATGTCAAAGTATAGATAACATTAAAACGCCCGTTGACATTCAATAATAACAATGGGTTCCATGAAGATTATTCACAGTGAATCCTTTGTCATCTTCTGTGCTGCTGTCTTACTGAAACGAGCATTGTATTCGTTACAGGCTTCTTCTGCTTCCCTCAACATCTCACGCGTTGATTGATCAACGGCTTGTTTTTTTCATAAAGGTATTACTTCCCTTTTTAGTACGTCAAAGATATTTATTTTTGATCCGATGAGCACGACGTTGAAAAAGTTCTGAAAAATGGAATAACATCATATTGAGAAATATCAGAAGGCACCGTTGCCCTCTACTAATATAATTAATAAAAGAATCTTTTTAAAGTTGCAAATAAATTTCGATGATCACTATAATGTATATTTATAAATTATAGGAAATATTTACTTCCAGTATTGTATTTTGTGGATCAATTTTGATTGCCTTCAGATAATGTTGACATGCATCCTTCATAATTTTCTGTATATAATAAATCGATCCTATGTTTAAATGTATTGCCTGTATTTTGTACGCAATAGATTTGTAACGATCCAACATTTCAAATAAATACTCAAGAATATCATTTGTGTTGCCGCTGTGAAATAGTTTTAGAGCTATGTAGTCCATATCTGCTGCAAAGTTCATCAAAGCACCCGCTTCTTTGAAATATTTTAACGCTCCCTAAGGATAAATGATAGAAGTAAAAAAGACAAGTCGCAAGAAACTTGCAATTTGTTTCCTCCGAATTGTAGGTAGTGTACGAAGTTCCTATATGAGAAGCATTTTCATTTTTTTTTAACCTTTGGCTTCCTCATAGATGAATCTTCATTTACTACCGACGATTCAGAGGAAGCAAATTGCAAAATTTAAATCTTTGGCTTCCTTATAGTATAGACACTTCAAAGTTCAAAAACTTGAATATATGTCGAATCAGATTCGTCTTGCTGATCTCCGTCAAATTTGATACATATCACGGCTGAATGATATTCTATACTTTTGGAAAGCTGGATTTTAATCGGTCAAAGTTGACGGGAGTTATATTGATTAACTTGATTTTTCGAAAAATTCCAAATGCCATACTAACCAAACTTGAATACAAATCTCTTACTCGAAAACTATTTAGACGAGTATCAGAAAATTTGCGATTGCTAGAGTGATAACGTCCTTTTTTTGGCAACTTGAATACGACATAAAATCCGAGCCGCAGTTTGAATCATTACGAAAATTATAGCCAATGAAGGGATTATAGAGCTGCACATGCCTGCAAAATTGGGGGGGCTGTAGCTAAAAACGTTCTCGAGTAATACACGTTTGACTTTTGGGAGGCCATTACACACACGCGCGCGCGCGCACGCACACATCCGAACATTTTCTCCAAATGTGTTTTGACAAACGTTTGGCACATTCTGATCATGGAGACACGAGGATCTCGAAAAAAAATTTCCACCGTCACAGAGCTTCCTCTATGAGGAAGTATAATAATAGGAATTAAATATATAATAGATTTAATCATACCTCATAATCCTTCTCACAGTTTTTAAGATATATTCCTTTGTAGTGAAGATATATCTCATCTTTTGGAGTCCTTGAAGCTACATATTTCAAGCATTCGGAGGCCTTTTCACAGTTTTTGGTACGAATAAATCCAAATGCCAATTTGAGATAAATAAAACAAATGTCAGGTTTCATGGCGAATACTTTGGTATATGCTCTTTCTGCATTCTTCAAATCGTACGACTCACGGTACATTTGAGCGCAATAGATTCCAACATATGGGTTGGTGGGTAATAAATCAAATGCATTTTTAAACGCTGTTTGTTCTTGTATTCTTATTTTAGTACCAATTTCATAGTATCTTCTCTTACGCTTTAAAAATTTTCCAAGGCTGAAATGCCATAGTCCATTGCGGGAATTTAATTCAATAGCTTTTGATGCATTTTGAATAGCCTTATCGCGTTCAGCAGCAAAATAGAATGACCATGCGATGCTTTGACACCCATACAAAGTACCGATTTCAAGTTTTTCTTTATCACAAGAATCAATAGACTTTAATATATTTGTTACGTCAGAAAATCTTTTCATTTCTTTCAGAATAAAGCATTTTGTACTTTTAATAATATGATCTACTGCCTTTATAGATATACCATTTGGCATACTGAAATAAATAGTTTAATGAAGACTGGCTTTGTACGTTTTATTATTAATATGTTATTTCAGTTTACCTTTGCAATTTAATAAAAATCTCTTCCGATTCTTTAATCTTTTGCATCGCTTCTTCTAAACCACCTTTTTCTCCATTTTCGAAAGCTAGCATCACCGAGTACATTAACTTCATTAGAATAAAGCTTCCTAGTTCCTCATCAGTTTCAGTATTCCATTTAAACTCAGATTGGCTGACATCCAACAAAAGACTTTCTGGAGTCGAAACCACATTCTTCATTTTCCAAGTGAATGGACAACTCAAACGGTGAAGTTGGTCCATTTCCGTATATAAATTTTGGCCGTTTTAATATACCAAAGACACTGTAAAAAATTTATATTATATTATAAGTAATAAAAATAATACTAAATAATGAAAAAGCATGTCTTTTATTTTTTATTCATTTCTTTCTTTAGTTTTTCTTATTTCCTTCGTCGCTTTGCAATTTCACATGTATAAGAAGACTATCAATGTACATCTATAAATAATTTTGAATGAAAGTATTACTTCAAGTCAGGTTCACTTATTATCTTTCAGTACACTGTAATTATTAATATACAAATAAATATTTAAAAGTCTGATCGCGACGTCAATTCCATTTTGATAGGCTATCTCTTCAAGAATTTAAATATAAATAAGTCCTCGCAAAGTGAAACTGATGTCACGATTCGAAAATAAATTTAATTAACTGTCACTAAATTGAACGCGTGTACTAAACTTTTTTGCATTTGATCGTATTTTAATTCCATTATTATCTGTTGCAAATATGAGACTCTCGATTTGACAGTGTTACTCTGAAACTTTTTAACATTTCCCTGAGTATCATTCATCTGAACTAGGTGAAACACGCTCGAATCCGTGCTTCGCCCGCGCTGTCCGCGCGCGAATTGTGAGCGCGGTCACATATTATGAATTTTATTTAAAAAAATATTCAACGGTCCACTTTCAAATTTTCAGACAATATTCTCTGTACTATAATAACAAATCATAGAAAAAATCATTCAATTTGAAGATGCCCTTTTTGAAATAATACAAACTGTTTAAGAAATTGTTGCATAACAATTATTAAACGACCGAATTTTGTACCATTAAAACGTGGACTTTAAAGTGAATCCTATTGCTCATTTTGCCCTGCAATGCTTTGCTTTTAGTCCGAAAGTGGACGATCCACGATACATTTAAAGAAGAACCGGTTTTTTTTGAGTCTATAAATTCAAAAATCGATATTTCGAAAATTCTTCATATCATATTGAAATAAAAAAATACGTGTCATTTTCTTCCACTCAAGAACAAGGAAACCAATTTTCAGGAAAATTAAAAATTTGGTTTCATATCTGACATGGAATGCCCTATAAGCAAATTATAGGATAGTTGTTCTTTTGTATTTTGCCACATGATTTAAATCCTTCAATTTCTTAAAATAATACTAGAAATATTTGTAAATATCTATCATTATCTTAACCCCTTGAGTGGCACGGCGAAACTCACTTTGCGTGCCATTTCTGGCAGAGGCAAAATATGAATCAATCTTTATGAAACTGTATATACAAATGTTTTTGGGGTCGCTGAATTCGAATTTGAAATCAGAATCCCAAAATTCAAAATGGCCGATCAAATACAGCGGTCAAAAAATTAAATTTCTTTAAATTCCGCAATGTTTAATACTCTTAGGTTTTTGGGGTCACTGAATTCAAATTTGAGGTCAAAATTTAAAAATTCAAAATGGCCGATCACTTTTACAGAGTGTAACAACAACACTTTTATAAGTGTTAACTTTATTTAAACGAGCATTGCAAAAAACAAAGAAAAACAGAGGGAAATTGAAGTAATAAGAGTAACCAAGCTGATGCTCATTTTCCTAGCAGAATGGATATTGTATCCCAAACAGGTCGAAAAAAGGGAAGCGAGTTATGATGACTATAGAAGCCTTATCGATAACATATAGACACCGGACACCGGAAACCGAGGTGTCTTTATACGGAACGATCGACAGGAAGTCAGTGAGAATTGACAGCTGAATCGAGCAGCATAATTCTTATTAATAATCATTTAGAATTAAGTTTATTTTGTAATCTTTTTAAAAAGTATAAATTCACATCGAACAACTTAATTAGCGTTGTAAGTTTGGTACAAAAAACCACATAAGAAGAGAGACAGACGTGGTATGCGTAAAATGTAACAATACCCCATTTAAATTCACATCGAACAACCGGACACCGGAAACCGAGGTGTCTTTATACGGAACGATCGACAGGAAGTCAGTGAGAATTGACAGCTGAATCGAGCAGCATAATTCTTATTAATAATCATTTAGAATTAAGTTTATTTTGTAATCTTTTTAAAAAGTATAAATTCACATCGAACAACTTAATTAGCGTTGTAAGTTTGGTACAAAAAACCACATAAGAAGAGAGACAGACGTGGTATGCGTAAAATGTAACAATACCCCATTATACATCGAATGTTTCAAAGATTACCATACATCGGATAATAAGTGACACAAACCGTAATAATATTATTCTTTGAAAATAAAAATAAAAAATACAAAATAACAATAAAAACACAAAAAAAATATAAAATACAAAAAAAAAAACAAAAAAAAAGTATAAAATATTTAAAAAAAAACAAAAAAGTATAAAATATTTAAAAAAAACAAAAAAATGGAATGTCAAATCTAGAGTCCCTTTAGTCAGAGTCCGGCCAACACCCGGAAGGGACGCCATGTTTAGGGATCGTTTGGCGCCGCCATGACATTGCGCGAGATTCGGTCGAGTGTCGCGCCAAGTACAGGCAACCCGCCGTACAGGGCTTAACACTACCCACACTACAAAATGCGAATCTCTCCCATACGTATTCACACACACACCATTCTATTCCGGAAAGAGCCCTCAAAATGGCGGAGCCAATCACTAAGTTGGCCGGACTCTGACTAGAGGGACTCTGGTCAAATCCTACCGTTGCAGCCTCCTAGTGGCACATTCCGGGGACGTGATTTACAATCACCAGCTAATGTCGGGAGTATAACTTAAATTTTGAAAAATCTTCGAATAATATACTTTAATTTTTACAGTTGTTGATAATCAAAACATATCCCCTCTAATCTGTTAGAATACTGAACATTGCGGAATTTAAAGAAATTTTATGTTTGTGATCGCCATATTGGATCAGCCATTTTGAATGCTGAAAATTTGACCTCAAATTTTAATTCAGCGACCCAAAAAACCCCTGAGTTATAAATTTCAAGACAATTGGTTAAGTCGTTTCACAGATATTGATGAGATATTGAGAGGACGTCTATAGACATCCTCGTCAGAAGTGGCAGGTATTTTTTGGACGTCTATAGACGTCCTTGCCAGTCAAGGGGTTAATCACACACAATCTTTAAATTTTTCGCACTCGCGTAAAAAATTAGCATTCATCAATCTAATAAAGAGCAATACATACGTAAAGACAATGATATTATGATGTGTTTCAGATAGTCTGTTCGTCTATATTGAACTGCCGTGTGATATTGAGCACGACACTCGGAACAATTAAAGATCATATATTTTAGAGACACAGTTTAGCAAAAAAGAATTAGGTAGTGGGAGATTGAGTAGAAATAGGGGAATCCGTAACAGAGACGGGTAAAACTGCAGTATACGACTTCGAACTGAGGTTGGCTGCTAGTGACTTAGGTTTTTTTTATGGTAACGCCATCTGTCGGATATAATGTGAATCGCATGGAATAGTCACGCCGGTGATTACCTCAATAGGAGGTTTCTCACCTAGGTTGAACAAATCTACGAACCGTATCACCATTGCAATCGATCACATAAAATCCAATGTAAGCAAAAAAACTAATAGCACACTTTTGCCACACGCTTTGCGAGCTACTAACGAAAATATATGCTTCTACATGTTCTACGCAAGCAGACGATATATTGTAGCAAAAAATTTCAAAGCAGTAGGTGAAATTTAATGCTGAATGTACAATCACGAGCTTGCACCTATACATATTTTTATAATAATATGAGGCATAATTTAAATATATACATATTTATCATAAAAACATGTAATAATATTTTCATAACAAAATACATGTATACATAATAGGTGCAAATCCGTGTTGTGCAGCACGAAAATTAAACGAAAAAACTCTCCAAACATGAAATATTGCGATTATTAGATCATATTTTATGAAAGTATAGTTTTATAACAAAATAATGTATATGATAACAGTAAAAGTATATTCATTTCAAATTTTTAAAGATAGTTGTGCTTTTTTCCGACCAGGTGGCGCCACTATTCCATGCGTTTCGCATTACATTTGATAGATGGCGCTACGTTAAAAATCTAAGTCACTAGCAGCCAACTTCAGTTCGGAGTCGTATACTGCAGTTTACCCCAGAGATGAGACCTAGATAGATAGCCGTATTGATAGTCGTTCCTTGAGGAATAAGGATCCCTTGTTCCTCGTTTCGCGTTCATAGACCTTCCTTCACAGGGCTCCATGTTCAACATGGAGCCTTATTGGCCTTCTTATTTCAAGGGAGGTCTCGAGCTTCCTTGACGATACCTTCTGCACTGTGATTGGCTATTTCGTTTGATATGTCTAGCGCCACAAGCGGCCCGAGTTAGCAGCTAGCCCAGCTCAGGCAGCAAATATGTATCTTATCAGTTATTGTAATTGTCGGCTGGTTTTAATCATAAATTTTCTTTCCAGGTGTTGACCTTACGCAGTCCAGGTAAAATTATGAAAAAAATAGTGCGTATTTCTTTTACGTTTCGACCCTCATTGGGGTCATCTTGAGAAATGTTTTATTACTAGGTAAACATGTATGAACTGTTGGACAATCATTGGTTAGATTGTGTAAAAAATAGTAGGCCAAACCTAAAGCCATAGTTAATAGATCAGCTATGGCTCTTTTTAACTTTTGGCTAATCCTGCCTTTACATGTAACACACAAACTCTTGTTGGTTTGGCCTACTATTTTTTACACAATCTAACCAATGATTGTCCAACAGTTCATACATGTTTACCTAGTAATAAAACATTTCTTATTAACTATGGCTTTAGGTTTGGCCTACTATTTTTTACAGAATCTAACAAATGATTGTTCAACAGTTCATACATGTTTACGTAGTAATAAAACATTTCTGAAGATGATCTCAAAGAGGGTAGAAATGTAAAAGAAATACGCATTGTCGTTTTTTCTTAATTTTACCTTCGCTGCGTAAAGTCGACACCTGGAAAGAAAATTTAAGATGTATCTTGGCTTGGCTTATAGTATAGACTACGCGATCCCTATTTCAAACTCTTTGAAAAAATGTCGCTCGAATAGACAAAGAGGGACTGAGGTGGCAGCCAGTCCTGCCACTATAGGCAATTACATGTCCCTAAAATATACCGTCCTTCTGGAAGGGAGAGCTGAGGTGTGACTATGAAACAAGGACACCTTGGAGATTGAAGGAAGCCTTCATCAAGGCGTCCTTCATCCTTGAGATAAGGACGGACTATGAATACGAATAAAAGTTAGCCGGACAATTTTAATTTATTTACTTTTGATAATAGCAGATCGATTGGTGGTCGATTGGTGGCCATTAGTGACTCATTTAGAACACTTGGTAGTCAACCGTTCTTTTGCAATTAATTAATCAAAATTTACCCTCGAAGTTAGCCGAACAATTTATTTTTTCAACGAATTCAGTTTTCAAGGGGCTCAATCGATTGGAAATTGTTTGGTGGTCACGAATATCATAATTTAAACATTTGGTGGTCCTTAGTTTCGCCAAAAAACCTAAAATAAACGAACAGGGAATCGGACATATTGAGGCATAAACTTACGGTCGATAATGCAGATATTTCGGGACCGATTTTCCTTTAGGAGATCTTAATCTTAATCAGAAAGGTGCACTAATGATAAATAGTTCAATTTGAACGTTTGGTGGTCATTAATTAACGCACTCTGTATGAAAAATCGTGCGGGTACAGTACGACTGGCATTAAAAGCTGGGATTGGCCGAGAAATTTACACAGGGGGATTGACACGTTTTTGCTGATAAAAGTTATAATTATTAACCGATTTTGCTCTAACTGGTCTTAATCGATGCAGGAAGGCGCGCTAATGATTGGTAGTCCATTTGCAACGTTTGTTGGTCATTCATTAGCGCAATGTATCAGGTGTCGAAAACATGTAATTTGAGAACTTCAAAAAGTATCCAGTCAATGCTTCAGATGTCTACACCAGATATGTATTATTGAGACCATTTAAAGCCAAATCCGTTAATAATTGTAAGTTTTATCAGCAAAAAAATGTCAATCCCCCTGTGTCCATTTCTCGGCCAATCCCAGACTTTCATGCCAGTCGTACTGTACCCGCACGATTTTTAATACGGAGTGCGTTAATTAATGACCACCAAACGCCGCAAAAGGACTACCAATCATTAGCGCACCTTTCGGCATCGATTAAGACCAGTTAGAGCAAAATCGGTTAATAACTATAAGTTTTATCAACAAAAACGTATGAATCCCCCTGTATCCATTTCTGGGTCAGTCCCAGCCTTTGGTGCCTGTCTTACTGTACCCGCATGATTTTTCATACGAAGTGCGTTAATTAATGACCACCAAACGTTGAAATTGGACTATTTATCATTAGCGCACCTTTCTGATTAAGATTAAGACCTCCTAAAGGAAAATCGGTCCCGAAATATCTGCGTTATCGACCGTAAGTTTATGCCCCAATATGTCCGATTCCTTGTTCGTTTATTTTAGATTTTTTTTGGCGAAACTAAGGACCACCAAGGGTTTTAATTATGATATTCGTGACCACGGTCTTACATACAGGTCTGGAAACTCCAGTGGTGGGGGGTGACTCACTTTCTGAAGTCGCGCCGCCGTAAACGGCGCTGTGATCGAGTGCTCCTCGTGCGACAGAGATAGAAAAAAATATTTCTCTCCCTCTCTCTAATGGCGCGAGATAGAGCGCATTCGATAGTAGCGACACGCAGGCAAGATGCTATACATTACAAAACTGCTTCAATTTCTGTGTTACCCCCACCACTAAAAATTGGTCTCGTTGCAAGACCTGTAAGACCGTGGTTTTGACGCGTCGACGCGCCACCTGAACGACACTCTCGAACTAGTTGCACGTTTTTGATTGGTCGAATGAATTCGTATGTTCCTCGAGATTCACGATTTTAAACCGGGTGAACACTCAAATAGGGAGACTTGTATCTACCCTTTCTTACTGCATATTACATAAATCGTAGTAATGAGGTAGTAAATTCTGCCGATGGTAATTCCCTTAGTATCCATATGAAGCTTTGTAAATAATAGAGTAAGCAAATAAAGCTTTAAACAAACCCTCGAACGTGGGTAACAACAGAAATATACATTTTCCAAATTGTACAGCACAATGAATCGATAGCACATGTGCTTGGTGCTGGATTAACGTCCGAGAGTCTCGGGTTCGAAACTCACGTCGTATATCTCTTTTTTTTTAGTTATCAACTATGCTTATTGGTTTACCTAATTAACTGAAGTTTCATGAAATACATGATAATATTAATCTACAAATATTGTATTATATTACATCGTATATATCTAATAAATTGGTACATGAATCAGCGAAGTTTCTTCTTCCCGAGACAAACAGCTATGGTACGCTGTTTCCCTTTTTAATAGCATAAATAATATTCAGACGGATAAAGAAGGCATTACGAAAAAATACCAAAAACAAAATTGCAATTATAAATCTCGGGCATAAAATGATGAGCATATAAAAATGAACCAATTATTTTCTATACTGAGATGAAACAAATAATGTATCTGGTTAGGGATTTTTTGTCATTTAATTTTTATCATTCGAGGCTATGTAAAGACAACATTTTTAATACATCGAATTATCAGAAAATATTGTCGAGGTAGAATATACTTATAGTTCGAAATATTCTAAATAAAATTATCTTTCCGTAGGCATGAATTTAAAAAACTGGCTAAATTGAATCAGGCTACTCAAAAATGTATGAAACTAAAAATTTCTAAGCAGATATACTATTTGTCTCATCTCATTTTTTACTGCTTTTCTATTCGGCTAAATAGTATTAAACTATTAAAAACTGAAACAGCCTGCCATACGTGCGAGTGTTATTATATTCTTTTTTTAATCAGACCACGCTGCGGCCACGGCATATTAAAACAAAAAATGAAATGGAGAAGTGTGTCTATGTTAGAAATGCAAAAGCGTTAAGCGAATGAAACGAGATTTTTTCCATCGCCGTCAATTTTTCTCTTATCGATCATCTTCATGAGAGTCCGTGTCGCAACAAGTGAGGCTGCTGACTTCAACAAGCTATGAAAAATATGCAATGGCCGCGTTAGCAACGATTCAGCTTCGTGATCGTAAGGTGCCGAGTTCACGTGTAGAGACGGTTGAACCGCGAGTTAGGGCGGACCTAGGCGATCGCAACGCCAAAGAGGAATCTCCATGGACGAAAAGAAAGTTACGACTGTCGGTAAGAAAGCTTAGAGGTAGACCAAAAAAGGGTTCCGACCAGCAAAATGAAAAAGCCAACAATCAGCCGGAAGAACACGCTGGATAATTACATCAGCAACAAGGAAGAACAAAAGACGCACGATGCTGATAGTTCAAGTGATACTTCAACACGACGGGAGTCTGTTAGTGACAAGGATCTGGACGGCCCTGACAGTTTGGTTAAAAGTGACGTTTTCGTTACGAGAAATAATTTGGCAAAAACACCAGTGCCTTCATCGATAATGATAACGCAAGTCGAATTGGGAGTTACTCCTATCGCAGAGGATCTTGAGTAAGCCGAGCAAATGGATATAAAATTTCTGTAAAGATTCGAAAGGATATACAATAAACAATAAAAATATTATTATTAATATTGTTATAAAAAAAGTTGTTAAAAGTACATAAAGATAAAATTCTAAAACTAAAACTATTGTACTGTAACTGCTCATTCTAAAACTCTACCACGTCTAAGGGAGCATCCTACTGCTTTCTAGTATCAAGCGAAATTTAGTCATAATCTAATCAAATATGCGTAATAATGAAAAGAATTCTAAAAGAAAAATTCACTTTAAATGTCTTAAAACTGATATTTGGACAGTGTGTTGACTTGCAGGAATTGTGAAGTTGCAGAACCAGTAGTACTGTTTATGAAATGGTATTGATTGTCACGTTGCATAAAGGTATTCATGAAAGGACACGTATAAATTTTGTTTTTTAAACATAATGCAATAACAGATTTAAATCAGTATTAAGAGATGAAGGAACAGAGATCCAATCGTGAGTCAGGTGCATATTCCACGTTAAACCATTTTGCGGCCCTTAAAAGGGCCATTTTTGTTTAATTGAGCGATACTGTTTACGCCTTCTTCTCAGTCTTCTTGGGTAGCAGAACTGCCTGAATGTTTGGAAGCACACCGCCTTGAGCGATGGTCACACCAGAGAGTAACTTGTTCAGTTCCTCGTCGTTACGAATGGCCAGCTGCAAATGACGTGGGATGATCCTCGTCTTTTTGTTGTCACGTGCAGCGTTTCCCGCCAATTCCAACACTTCAGCAGCCAAATACTCCATAACGGCCGCCAAGTAAACAGGAGCTCCAGCTCCGACTCGCTCGGCATAGTTGCCTTTGCGAAGGAGCCTATGAATACGGCCGACGGGGAACTGGAGGCCAGCCCTGCTGGAGCGAGACTTTGCCTTTCCCTTCACTTTTCCGCCTTTGCCACGTCCGGACATTATGACTTC
>NW_014333002.1:23063-42742 GCF_000341935.2 Cephus cinctus
GAGCGAGACTTTGCCTTTCCCTTCACTTTTCCGCCTTTGCCACGTCCAGACATTATAACTTCTCTGTATAGTACTCACACACAAGTTATTCGTTCGACAAGCGAAGCAACTATGAACGTAAATTTTCCGGCTGAACGCTTATGTAGCAAAGAGCGCTCTTCCTACGCTCCAATCGCGTTGCGTCTTACTGTCGGCGTTGCAAGCGCTCCGTCTGATTGGTGCGCCCATGGCCCTGCTACTCCATATAGAGCGTGCCCAAGCGGGCGGTGCCCACATTCGTTGAATATTTCGTACGAGTGACTTTGCGTGACAATAAACTGATCGAAGCATCATGCCACCTAAAGCAAGCGGAAAGGCAGTGAAGAAAGCTGGGAAAGCCCAAAAAAACATCAGCAAGACCGACAAGAAGAAGAAACGCAAGAGGAAGGAAAGCTATGCCATCTACATCTACAAGGTGCTGAAGCAAGTCCATCCCGATACTGGAGTTTCCAGTAAAGCTATGAGCATCATGAACAGCTTCGTCAACGACATCTTCGAGCGCATCGCCGCCGAGGCTTCCCGATTGGCTCATTACAACAAACGTTCCACCATCACGTCTCGCGAAGTACAAACAGCTGTGAGGCTGCTTCTACCAGGAGAACTGGCCAAGCACGCTGTCAGTGAAGGAACCAAAGCTGTCACCAAGTACACAAGTTCCAAGTAAAGCTACTTGGCTGAATTACGAATTTCCAAAAACCGGTCCTTTTCAGGACCATCAAAAGTTCTTACGTTAGTTTCAGCATTCACGGTATATCGCCCTAATGAATTTTTCATCCTTATATAAATTTTAAACCTCTGATACTCCATTTCGTAAAAGATGGACCTATTTCAGTTTTGAAGTAACATCATGCAATTTCAAAATAAAGAAACAGAACAGTTAGGGCTAACGTATGCAGTGAAGAATATTCCGTCAAAGAATATGATTGACCAACAGAGGCTCTAGAACTACAAATGTTAAGTTTGCCAACGTAAAATCGTTATTACAGAAAAAGAACTTGGCAATCACTTATCAGTGAACTAATCTTAAAATCCCTAAATTAAAGAAAATAAACGTTTCCGCTATTACACAAGTTCTCTTGCTAGAGTTATGAATACTAGGGAAAATATTCAGATTTTGCATTTTGGAATGCAGGTTAGTAGTTCTAAAATATTAATTCGCGTGGTATCAATCAGGACTCAGGAATGTTAAAAGGGTAAAAACAATATTTACTGCAGAAAAAAAATATTAAATAAGATGTATGTCGGCTAAAGTATACTAAAATGTATGTACGTGGGCATGTGTGGATTATTTTCAGAAACATCTTTCAGAGTATAAACGTATGTGCATGTTCCTCGGAATAACAGAATTTTGGTCCTGAAAAGGACCGGTTTTATTTTATAAGCCTTCGGTATTTAGGCACGTTCTCCACGAATACGGCGAGCCAACTGGATGTCCTTTGGCATGATGGTGACACGCTTGGCGTGGATGGCACACAAGTTGGTGTCTTCGAAGAGGCCGACGAGATAAGCCTCGCTAGCTTCTTGAAGTGCCATCACGGCTGAACTCTGGAAGCGAAGGTCCGTCTTGAAGTCCTGAGCGATCTCGCGGACTAATCGCTGGAAGGGCAGTTTGCGAATGAGCAGCTCCGTGCTCTTCTGATAGCGACGAATCTCACGCAGAGCGACGGTTCCTGGTCTGTAGCGATGAGGCTTCTTAACTCCTCCGGTAGCTGGTGCACTTTTACGTGCAGCTTTCGTAGCCAATTGCTTCCGAGGAGCCTTTCCTCCAGTTGACTTGCGAGCAGTCTGCTTCGTACGAGCCATCTTCAGCTAATATCTCTTTCACTGAGCGTCGATAGAACTTTACACCATAAAATTCAAATGCAGTATGACGTAGCGATGAGGCTTCTTAACTCCTCCGGTAGCTGGTGCACTTTTACGTGCGGCTTTCGTAGCCAATTGCTTCCGAGGAGCTTTTCCTCCAGTTGACTTCCGAGCAGTCTGCTTCGTACGAGCCATGTTCACCGAATATTTTCTTTACTGGGAGCGTTGAGAGAACTTCACACCATAAGATCCAAACGCATTATGGGAGCACCAACTTTGTTCACCCTCTTATAGACTCGCCCGATTGTTCAGCTTGACGCTCATTGGCCAGTCGGTAAGTGGTAGGGATACGCATAGGAGCGAGGATAAATACCCCTTGAATCTTAGCTATTGCATCAGTTCTACGGAATATTTCTTAAAGAGGGTTTGGATTGAATTTCGTTGGTGAAAATGACTGGCCGTGGTAAGGGAGGAAAAGGTTTGGGAAAGGGAGGAGCGAAGCGTCACAGGAAAGTTCTTCGTGACAACATCCAGGGAATCACGAAGCCTGCTATTCGCCGTTTGGCTCGCCGAGGCGGTGTTAAACGTATCTCTGGCCTGATTTACGAAGAGACCCGTGGTGTTCTTAAAGTCTTTCTGGAAAATGTCATACGTGATGCAGTTACATACACCGAACATGCCAAGAGGAAAACCGTCACTGCCATGGACGTGGTCTATGCGCTGAAACGTCAAGGACGCACTCTCTACGGTTTTGGTGGTTAATTTGTTTCTCGAGTTCTCAGCTACTCACCGTACACAACAAAAGGGCCCTTTTCAGGGCCACAAACTTTTTCAATACGTAAATGGAGCAAACCGTTTTACCATAGTATGCACTAGTTAATTTTAATTCTTCGCCTCTTCCACGAATCAAGACTTCGGTGATATTATGGTTTCCGTTCATGTACTAATACACCTAATAACTATATATTTATTTTTGCAACAGTATTTTTGATGACTACCATGTTTTAGTCTTGGTTTTAGCCAAGGTTTAGTCTTGGATTCTGATAGTCGTTGAAGTTCATTTTTGTTTTTAATCTCATGTATGATATTAATATATGTAAAATACTGAATTACTTTCTATATTTTCCTGATGGCTTTGATAAGGGGTTCAGCTTACGTGTTTTTTCGATTATCTTGTATCTCAATGAATTAAGTTTCCACTTAACATTAAAAGGTTGAAAAAGACAAACTGTTTTGTGGTGGAGACGGTAATCAATGGCATCAGTTTCAGACATAAGAATGATATGTAGATTTATTGAACGCTGTTGACATATACTAGGCTGAGTGAAAAAACGCAATATGTACAATTTGATTTTTGTTCGAATTTTAAACCTGTTTAATTTCTTAGTGGAGACAATCAATTATATTTAAAGGATCATTTTGTTGCAACTTGCAAGTAGCGATGTCGATTCTTCCTGAAAATAATCGATCCCTGAATCGAATGCAGCTGATCTTGTTACTGATCCAATTCTTAGGGTTCTGGGATTGATTCACTGAATCATCCAGTGTTTCAGATCGATGTGAAAAATCGATTTTATTTCCCCAAAGAATCGATTAATCGATCGCAGATCGACATGCCTACTCGCAAGCTAAGATGCTCCTTTGAATATGAAATTAATGTAGCTTGAGCATATTTTAGAATTAATGTAACACGAATATAGAATTATTAATCGGTGGTGACATGAATTATATTGTTGTTATTATTAAAGTGACCGCTTGGGAACACCGCGTGTGCTTGCCACTTTCCACCTTTTAAAATTTGTTTTCTAATCATACTCAAAAATGAGCATTTTAAACGTCTATGAATTCAAATAAATAATAAAATACAAAGAGTTTCTCTAATTACATAATTATTATTGAAAAGTAATTGCGTAACAGCCCTATCTTTCATAAATATCGCAAATAGAAATCCGTAATAAATTGTAAATTAATGAATAAATATATATTTACTTAATTCTGATTATTAAGTATAAAATTTGATATATAAATTTCTAAATAGTGCAATATAGTGTTTGAGTACCAAAACTTACTCTATCGGCAAGGTCCATACCACGTTGAATACACCAGTTCTCGTCCGATCACTGAAGTTAAGCAACATTGGGCGCGGTCAGTACTTGGATGGGTGACCGCTTGGGAACACCGCGTGTCCTTGCCTCTCTTTTCTTACTTTTTTAAACCTATCTTCACAAGTAATGGAGTTACTTAAAACTGGGATATAAGTTGAAACATGTGAAATATTCCGGGTCCGATTACTCTTCCAATTTGGGGTTACTTATTGCGAAAGGGGTGCCATAATGATTTTAACCTTGTAGAATGTGCGCTTAATTCTAGGTTGTAAAAGAAACTGTAAAAATCCTGTTATTTCAGATTTTCTTTTTTGTTTTACTTAAATGCTGGATAAAATTTCTGAAATACCTTTAAGGTATTACTACGGACTGAAAATGTATTGTATGCATCGGGCACGGGCTCACAGTGGATGTAGTAGTGTATACGTATATACATCGATGCTCTATTGTCAGCCGTCACACTAGAGATTTCGTAATAAATATCGACTTCCTTCATGTCTATCAATAAATCCTATGAGTAAAAAGTTCTGACTAAAAACCTAAAAAATTCCTAATTTTTTCCTTTGCCACATACTAGTTTTTCATCGGAATTACGCGGACGAGTCAAATGCAATAAAAAAAACCATGCGCGTTTTATTGGCCAGGTATAGGGAATACGTGTTACGAGTCCTGACTTTAACTCGGAAATACTCGGAAATGGATGAGTGAACCGTGTTAAAATTTTGTAGAGAAATGTACTGCTATACAAATTTGACGTAAAACAAATTTCAGCTCGATTACGCGGATTTGAGTTTATCGTAGTAGTACCTTAAAGAAGACCCAAAAGACAGGATTGAAATGTCGTGTTCATTTTTCACGTCCGAACTTATCGTAAGCCGAACACTGTGCGAGGGGAGTGGGGGAATCGATTTGCGCGACGCTCCAAAAGACGAATCGCGTAACTCCGGATTTGCGTAAAACGGGGTAACGTAAGTCGGGGTATTACTGTATTCAAGTTTTTTTATAATTAGTATAATTATTTATACCTTTGTGTTTTACCACTGACACTTTTCTGGTGCTTACACATGTCATAGACATTAGAAACATACATTTTTATCTTCTAGCGGTAATTTTCCGACGTTCCGAATTTCTACTGTTGTGTGCACAGTTATTGAACCATTGCACAGTTTCAGGTCATTAACAATAAATTGTGCACAGTTCATCGTGCATAGTTCATTGCATGAAGTATCTACAGTTATTTGAATCATAGTTATTTGAATATTACATTTATTGGTACGCAATTTCTCGGTTCACTGTTACTCCGTGCGCAGTTGAAGTTCACCCATCGTGGGAAACGTATCGATAGGCACTGCATGTCATGTTTATTTCTGGTGGTGTCACAGTTTCTCACGTCGTCCGCTAGAAAGCGCTATAATCTTACTTCTGCGAACAGTGTTCACCGAACGCGTTTTTTGCCAGCAGTCACCCTTTGTGTTGTTCAATTTTTCGTCATGTGCTCCTCCACCAAGAGAATTTTGTAGTATTATCCTTAATTGCATAGTAAAAATTACTCATGGACCTACTAACAATGAGAGGTAACGATAATATAAATAGTCTTTAGCGTCATCGTGGCAATTTCTACCTACACAACATAGTAAAAATCATAGATGAAATTCATTAGGATGTGGTGGTTTTATTAGCTCTCTTCAGAAAAGAAATTCCTGTGATTGTTGAGAAAAAATAAAGACTGCACGAATGGCACAAAGTGGACAGGAAGCGCGACGTAAAAGTGAAAAGACGTGAACATTTTTGACAACGCAGCACTTAGGATTTGATTTTTGACAAATTTTCGAAGATGACCGACCATTTACCACCATAGTTGATTAAAATTTCTATAACTCAACTGTAAAATTTGTGTGAAATCTAGCAATTTCTTTGTTGTTTTGCAACACGAACATAAAATACTGTTCTACAGTGTAAAAATTGCGACTGGCCATATGTATTTTAGTGGTGGGTTAGAATTTCTTAGAAACCTAACTGATTATAAATTACACAATTTTTAGCATTTTTAGATATTAACATTTTACCACCCACCATATTAATTAATAATAAAAATTCTAAAATATAAATTCTACTTTTACCAAGGTTTACGTTGTACTATAATTTTCAATAAAAAATGCTATCCCTGTATGATATTTCAGAAAACATCTTATAAAGTTGCTCATTAACTTCTACCTTATTAAGTACTATGCATTAAAGTAATATTCAAATAACAAGATTTTTGTTTAGGAACGATTTGACACAATACAGTCTAAGGAGATAAAAATGAAAATTATATTTAACCTTTAACTATACAGGAACATACTGTACAAGGAGAGGTCTCTGAAACTCGATTGCAAGGCTATTACGACGAGTGGAATAGCCCACAAGTAGTTTTACGTCATTCTCCTCTTATTTTAAATGATTTTATCGACTAGGTATCAAATAATAACTACCACACATGTGCAGTTGAGGGTAAGGTCGTTGAATTATCGCGCAGGCACTACCAGAACAATGAATTAATGAGGGAGCTCCCCACGCCGAATGGACAAGTCGTAGAAGACGGCAAATTCGGAAAACAATCAAGTCCCTCTTGGCCGAAATCAGCCATCATGTTGACCGTTCTGTCGGATAACTTTTCACGAAGATCGAATCTGACCTTTAAGGGATTCGGTTGTCCGAGTTATCCGTTATTTACGACTAGCTCGTTGAACGTGGTAAAATATAGTCTGTCCGTGAGTTCGACGTGCTTTTTTGACAGATTGAAAACAATGAAGATCCTAACAAGGCATCCGTCTCACTGCATAAAATGATTGTCACAAAGGGTGCGTTCTGAAATGTACTGATAGTACTGCCAGTACTATAACCAACGCTGTGTCCTTATTCATCTATACACATCTAAGAAAGATGTCATTACTTTTACAGCACTGTCAGTACATTTAGGAACGCACCCAAAGTATGCATATGCATGGTTTTACACTAAATACGTTTTATTTTTCTATTTGATCATACATATACGTTATTTTATGGAAAATCACATGTCTTTGGTTAGGATTGCGTTGCTTGCCAACTGTCGAAAAGCCACACCGAACTTGTAGACCGAACCTGTGTAAAGTTGGCCCGTCAACTTTTTAAACTTCTTCTTATTCCAGTTATTTTATAGTGTTTGGTAGTCTCGTAAAAACGTTTGATAGATAGTTTTTTCAGAAAACCCAAATCGATGTACGGTGTGAAGTTGGCTGACATTTCCTTGCATCTTGTCCAAAATCAGCTTTTTCAAGGCACATAATAGGCGTTTTTGAGAAAAATATTGACTATCAAACGATTGGTATAAGATAAAGTTTAGAAAGTAAATGTTGACCTGCCAACTTCACACAGGTGTAGAACGACTATGACTATACGATTGAAAATGGTAGCAACTCGTCATTAAATTTATCCAGATTCACGAAGTAATGCAATATATATATTTTTATTTTATGGCTCATTTTATCCAAATCTTTATGATTTCTGTACCTTTCTGGCACATCTCTTCTTTCACGAGGCAAATAAAACGAAAGGATAAAAGGTTCTGTACCACTCACGTTTCAATTTATATTTTCTGTTCGAGTCAGTGGCCAATTACGCCAGGCAGTTTCTGTGACTGACAGAGGCGAAATGCGATCGACGTCCCTCTTGCGGGCAATTCTACAACATTATTTTCCCGAATGATAACTTATTAGAATAATATCTTCCATACCGACACTAACCATGTTTTCACCAGAGTCGAATGGGAGTTGAAATATATAACATGTACAATTCACATAGTTTACTCATGTATAAATATACGTCACATGTATTTGAGCTAAACTCGATTGCGGTGAAAACAGCCGTTGGCAATACGCATGGCTAGATCGCCATCTGGTAAAATATGTGTGAATGTTTTACGAACACAGAATGTATCCGATACACAATTTCTGTTGAATATGGTACGACGAAAATACATATTTACGGAGTTTTTCTCTTGTATATCTTTTTATGGTGATTAAGGGACCCATCATTACCATGCGAATAAAATGTAAACGAAAATCGTAAAGAACGGAATTCGTGACAGGGGTTCTTACCCAAAGCACAAGTGGCGTCACATTCTCAAAGATTAACGATCATTTTGACAACACTTTTACAATAATTAATCAAAAACTGAAAGTGTAATCTGATCCGAAAATTTCTTTGTGAATTTGAAACTTGTAGCAAATTTCGGGTCGGATTACTCTTTGTCAGTGATCTTGAAATGCAAAATCTTGCGGAATGTACGCTTACCTTCGTTTCGGGAATGAATCTCTGTAAAAATTCTGTTATTTACGATTTTCATTTACATTTTATCTACATAGTAAATGAGAGGTTCCCCATCCCTTTAATAAATCTCTCTGAGAATGGAATATATGCAAATATTGATAATATGAAATTTTTTTCAACATGACAATCATATACATATATCAATTTCACCGTAATCGAATAATTGGAGTTCGATCATTAGCATAACTCATTTAGATTATTTATAAGCGGATTAACCATTTTAAATTCATCATATCTGGAAACTGGGCTGGGATGCGATTCTAATATTAAATATGCTTAATAAAATAATAGCGTAAGTTTTCCATTCCGTTATTAAAAAGATATAAAGCTTTTTATATTTCTTATTTTGCCAAAAACTTTCAAAAATATTTTAATGGTCTATTTGTCATTTGAATCCACCTTATACGTAATCATACGATTTGAATAATTGCATCATGTGTATAAGGTTGCACTGTACACATACCAAAGTAGCATTTTACATCCGCACAGTGATACAGTAATGTTATATAAATCCGCAAGAGTATGTATGCAAGTCCAAATTTGAATCTTGAAATTGTGTGTACGTCTATATAATATTCAAAATTCCCGCCAAATGCATTGTATACAACATTAACAGTAGATATAACGGTAACATTCGTAGAATATCTAAGCAATATGTATTTGTCAATAAAAACGTTTACAGGAAACCTGTGAAATATTATTTCTATGCTATACGATATTTAAATTATAAGATTTAAATTATTGCATTTCTTCAGGTGTACGTGTTCATTTATATTACCGAAACTTGATACCATAAGTGATCTATACCAAGGCATGTTGAGCAGCAGCGAATTGTTAAAGCATTCGATCTTATGACAACCGATCGTCAGGCTCAGCTGCCCTTACGAAGGTCCTGAAAATATGAAAAGTAAACTTAACCCGTTTACGCCCAAACTGGCATGAAAGTTTTTCATTTTTCAACAGTTATACTTTTAAGGTAAAAGTTATTCAATCTTGATGAAACTACATGTCTTTATGTATTTTTGTCTGCTCTTTCTGAATCTGACCTCAGATTGAGGATATTTGCCGCCATTTTCAAAATACCGGAGTTACAATCTGAAAAAAGCAAAAAATTTCATTTTTTTTTTCAAATAATCATGAATCTGAACCAGATTCCGTTATCGGAGGGCGATAAAACTCTGGATCGGGTGGAATACGACCTTATACTAAAAGATAGGATTATTAATTTATTGAAATTCAAAATGGCGGTCATTGAAACAGCTGTTTTTATACATGAATTTAATGAAAAGCTTTGCAATTTTTTTTCTCGGTAAGTATTAACTTTACGAAAAAATGTTATGGATTAAAAAGTTCTTAAAATTAATTGAAGAATACGCTTGAATTTTTTCAGAATATTTAAAATTATTTTTGGATTTTTAGAATTGTCGATTTTTCGAAAAATCAAAAAGTTATCCAAAAAATTCTGAAAAAATTCACACGTATTCTTTGACTAATTCTAATTACTTTTTGTTCTATGCGTTCTGTTCGAAATGATCTCTGTCGAATCAGCCACCTTTATACAGGGTGTTCAGGCTATTACTAGCCAGCATTATTTTTGTAAATAGAATATATTAGAAAAAAATGATAGAGGAAAAAGTAGTACTGTTTTTTATGCGCAACACAATGAAAAAAAAAATGAAAAAAAAAATGAAATTTTTTGCTTTTTTCAGATTGTAACTCCGGTATTTTGAAAATGGCGGCAAATATCCTCAATCTGAGGTCAGATTCAGAAAGAGCAGACAAAAATACATAAAGACATGTAGTTTCATCAAGATTGAATAACTTTCACCTTAAAAGTATAACTGTTGAAAAATGAAAAACTTTCATGCCAGTTTGGGCGTAAACGGGTTAACAGGTTCAACGCCGTCTCATCCTGACCTTGATGACGGCTGTGTTTTCGTGGGGACCCTGTCACCTGTAAATGGGTGCCATTATACTTCGTCCAGTTAAATAGGATTTTAGAAGTTTTAATGTAATTAGTACATGTAAACATAATCGTTCTATGCACCTCCCGTATATTTACGACTTCGATTATCGGATTCGGGCCCCGCAGGAAACTCGACCAATTTTCGCTGGGCGTTCAAAGTGCTAACAGTGGTTTTCGAACCGTCGTTAGTCGTTAGTTAGATAGCTAGTCGTTCCAGCTCTGGATTGAAAACTAAGTAGACCTTTTTACATATCTATAGCGCATACAGCATACATGGAGTGTATTCTTGTGCATATCCAAGGTTCTTAGACATATTCTGAACATATTCTGAACATATTCAAAGAAATATGGATATCTGGAGGGTATCTGATGCTGTGCTGGAACTGCTACTAAACTTATTGTTTATCGTATTTTGTGTATTAGATGAAGTCAAATAATTTATATGTACGTACATTTTGCATATCTATATGTATATCAGTAAATTATAGGTATACGTTCAATGAATTTCAACTCTCGTTCGACATCTGTAGTAAGAAAGTCATACATGATCGCACCACTTGCTGCATCTCACTATTTCGTGGAGTTTACGTTTCATATGATATAACTTTCTGAATATATTAGAAATTATAGAAAAATGACAAGTAGAAATCTCCTTGAAGAAGTATTGTAATGATGTGACCATTTAGATATCGAGTAAGCCACATTGATCAGATATCACCCATTCGATGTTGTAAATTATAATATATATCCGTGCAATATTTTAGCGATGTTCTTTATTGGACATAACCCGATTTGAATGTTCAACATTTAAAAAAAAAATATTTCATATATATTTCCGAATCATTCTGTTGGATACATGCTGACTTAGTAAACGTAACATGAATGACAGTTTTTATATACAATTTTGTAAATTATATTTTTCAAGCAGTGAAATTTTATTTTTTGCGCGTTTCGACGTTTTTCCTTATAACTGTTATTTCTGTAAATTAAAAAAAAACTATATTATATTCTGAAAAGTTTTAAGAATACGAGGTTTCGGATTATCATTAAGAATGTTATCTCAATGTAAGGCTTACATGTAAGCTATCAATTCGTCATGTAATGTTGTTTTCATCATTTGCGAGCGAATCAGAATTTCGCATATCTTTACGACCTTCTTTATCGGTATCATAATCCGTCGATATTGACCTACACAAACAAATGTCAACATTTTTAATTGGCAACTTCTCAGGACGTAAGAAAGAGTCATGCAGAAGGTCAATTGACATTTTTACACCAACTAATATAATTATGTATTTACATATATTATACAGGGTGTCCCACGCAACTGGAACAGGCTGTATGCAACTAATATGCAACTAATTTTATGCACTTTTGTGTATCGGTGCATTAGAAAAATGCAACTGCCCTTTTTCTTTAATGGAAACCTATATTTTTGACTACACCAGTCGATGCAGTTTCTTATGCTCTACATAACATACTTATGCTCTAAACTTATGCGTTAGGAAGTTATTGAAGCTAAAAGTTCCCTGAATTGTTTTGGTCTCTCGGCATGTCTTCCTAAGTGCTTACGTTATAACAAGTGTTCGAACGGTTCTCCATTGCAATTCAAGCAGTTTTCCATCCGCTTTTTGACGTTGCGCAACACATTCCTGATGTCGTTTTCCGTAATTTTGGATATTTCTTGCCGCATGTAATGGAACATAACGTAGGTACTCCGGAACACACGCCGAGAGACCAAAACAATTCAGAGAACTTTTAGCTTCGATAACTCCCTAACGCATAAGTTTAGAGCATAAGTATGTTATGTAGAGCATAAGAAACTGCATCGACTGGTGTAGTCAAAAATATAGGTTTCCATTAAAGAAAAAGGGCAGTTGCATTTTTCTAATGCACCGATACACAAAAGTGCATAAAATTAGTTGCATATTATGTACCGTCTGATACCATTTAACTTTCACTCATAACATCATCTTCTATTCCCAACCGTGTAGGAGGTACAGCCTGTTCCAGTTGGGTGGGACACCCTGTATATTATATTGAATGTATGTACCTAAGTATTTACACAGGGTGTCCCATGGCAAGTTGCCTTAAGTAAACGGATCTTATTTTTTAACGCATCTGTGAAATAAAAAAGTAAGGAAGTTCTAAATAGAGGAGAGTTTTGCAAGTTCATTTACATAGAATTTTGATTTATCAAAATCAATTAGTCAAATTTAAAGTAAATTTTTAAAAAGTCACATAAAATTGCATGCAATACGCTGCGATGCCACACCCAGGACGTATTCCAATTCATTCACGCTATGTACGCGGATCGTGTAATCGATGTGGGTTACCCTAAATTTATTAACGGGCGTCTGGAATGGCCTCCGTATTCGCTGGATTTGAATTCGTGCGATTTGTTCGTGCGAATCGGAGTCGTCAAAAAAAGTATTTGATGGTAACTCAACGGAAATTTCAAAAAGTATTTTGAGACTTGATTAGTGCGAAAAATTTTGTGTTACTTTTTTTTAGAATGTACTTTGAGTAATTAGTTTTAATAAATCATGACCATATGTAAAAAAAAAACTTGCGAAATCTGCTCTACATAAAACTTTATAGTTTTTTTATTCGACGCATGAGTTAAAAAATAAGAACCTTTCATTTAAGTCAATTTGGAATGGGACACCCTGTACGCGTTGTACTGCTTCAGCAAAATATACCAATTCTGAACGGAGTCATTTGTTAAGTAGAAACGAGCTTGCAGATATATTACCGTTCAGACACCACTGTTTTCACATTGTCCACAAGATAGAAAATGAGAGTCAAGCAAGGGCATGCAGAAGATAAATAAGCGAACCACTTCATCTTATTCACACAGCATCCTACGCAACTTTCAGGACTACCCGAGTATCTTGGCAACCTGGAGCTCCCTTATTGTTAGCTATTCTCCCACTTCCCTCTCTTCTTCGGGAGAAGATTGAAGGCTGAAAATATTTCATGGAATTTCTTTACGCGTTGCCCACGTTGAAGATTCGCCTAAAGTAGAAAATACATAAATCTGTCAATGCTGGCTAGAATGTCGGTGTCATTGAATTATTCATTCGTGTAATCGCGCGGTCGATGCAGAATCGACTCCCAGTTACAATCGTAGATTCGAGATGGCACGTTGTAGGTAACGAAGTAAATGTCAGAAGACCGTAATTATATTCTGTCAAGTCTGTAAACGAGACCTTGGTAAAATTTCGAAGCATCGCGAAACAAGTTGCCTTTTTTGTGGAATCAAGTTGAAAGCAATGGGGGTGGTTTCGTTGGAAAAATTTAAAAAATGTTCAATTTTGAAAGATTTTTAAAAGCAACCTTTGTTACGTGACTTTGGTTTTATGGAAGTTACCCACGTTGATACAGGATATTATGTTTCTGTTTTCAATGAGATTGGATCTGGGGGTGCTCTTTGCAATAAGATGAGTGCCCTTGACTCCTGAAAGTAACTACCCTTGACGTCTGTGTTATTGCACGGTACCCCCGCTAGGGCAATACCGTTTAAAACAGATACACAAAATGATCTACCCACAGGTCTGACATTACCAAAGTTAAAAATTCGTGTCCAAGAGTACTTATTTTAGGATGTACTGTTGCAGTTAAGTTCAGTAAAAAAAACAATTCGTCCCAGAAATACTTGAAACCTCAAAAAAGTCCAATGACCAATAATGATTATGACACAGAAAATCGATAGAGTGCAAGCTTACTGAAATCACTGGTGCAGCAACAGGCATTCATCCCAATAGCGGCATCCATACCTAATAAGAGGATGAAAAGTAAAAGGAAGAAAAGAAATTAAAAAGCCAGAAAGGAAAAATTTTAAATAGAATGTCTCAACCAGTCTATTATACTACGAAACTTTCTAACTTCTCCTACCCATCAACCTATTTTTTTTAGTATTAGCTATGACCAAAGACAGCCGATCCATGTCTTTCTTAGGTCCTTTACGTGCAAATATTAGTTCCCGCGTTGTTATGCAACAAAAATGTGATTAAACCCCCGCGCAATATTTTACCTATAAGTAGTTTTTTCCCAATATTCAAAAATAACGTAAAAAAGAATTACTACTCCAAAATTATGTCAAAGGATATTTTATGAGTTTTCTGAACACGTGATTCCTCTACTTATACTATAGTAGTAGTCTGAAAAAACTTCGACTTCTTTCTACGTATCTATTATACAATGCTGAGTCTATGCCTATCCCGTAATATCTCCTGCGTTCACTACGCTGCTACGTAGCGCTACGTACATGCTTACACCAGGATAAAGCGGTATGGCGGGAGACGTCAGACATACGATTCGATAGTCATCCGCCAGCCTGCCGCGGAAGCGCCTCGCGGGCGTCGACAGTCGAGATTGGTTTGTACGGCTCGTACAAAAAACTTTTCGTGTTTCTATCGTTGCACAGTTATATATCCCTGACGTGTTATTCTATCATATATATATTACATTCCTGGTGCAGTTTTATACCGAGTGAGGTCGCTGCTGAGGGCATCAAGCCAGAAAGTCACTTGAGGAGAGACAACGGTCAGAAGGGCCTACGAGACCCTTCTTCGAAATCATCTTCACTTTATAGGGTGTGTGAATATTTTGTAAAACAAAAAAGAGCGTTTAAGTGTAATATTTTCCACGTGATTATTTTCAGTGTATTTATTCAGTGGTTTATGTATATAATTGTAGATTCACTGTTTTTCAAACTCATACGTTGTGCTCTTGTCATTTATCATTATAATTAATTGGATAGACACGTGACAAATATTAAGATGTTAGGCAATCGTTTGCTTTTGGATTTTAATGATTTTCTGACTGTCTTTCTTTCCTCTTAAATCGTGCAGGCGGGATTTTACTTGCTGGGCATTTTTTTTTGAAAGTGAGTTTGGGAATGGCGTTACTCGGAATCTTTTTATTAATGTCAAACGTTATCTATGAAGTGTCCTCTCATTGTCAGGCATCCTTGCGAGAATATAGCAATGTATGCACTCCTGGTGTACAAAGGACAATCAGACCGAGACACACCTGAGCCTGCAGGTGTGGGCCAGTCATTTGGGGGCCAGTTGTAGTCTCTATGTTTATTATATAACAATGTGATAAATTCTAACTAAAAAATAAAGAATAGCAATTTATATTCGATTTTATTCAGAAGGGTAAATAGTCGTTTTATTAACTTTATTTTCAGAGCAAATTGACTATCGATTATCGAACGCTTTTACACATTTTTAATCTATCCAATGAAAAGGTATAGTGATTATCGGATACGAATGCATCTGAGTGACAAGTACAAGGTTACCTGAAGCTTACATTTTATCACAGCCATTATGCTCTATAACTATAACTAGCAATTGGCCGGTAATATCCACAGTGGTTATCATTTCGCCAATGTTTTTTTTTTATCATAAGATTTCGAAGAGACAGGAAAGAGAAACAACAGTATTCGTTGTAATAAGAACGTTGAGCCTGACGTCAGTGACTCTCCATTTTAGTTCCGAACGCAACTGTAATTTTTAAAATTTTAAATGCATTGTCGAGAGAACAAAACATGTTATCCCTCAAGTTGCTTGATGTGAATGCATCCTAAAGCAACCCATGCGTTATCGTATCTACATCGCACAGAGAATGATAATAGGAAACGACGAAAGAGAAAAGTGGAAGCAGGAAGATGAATTCTGTTTTATGAAACACTTGAAACAGGCATGCTGCAGGCATATACGCGTGTGTGTATATATATATATATATATATATAGACAGGGAGGAGAGGGAGAGATAGAGAAAAACATACATTTTTACAGTACGAACGGATTTTATGTTCGGCATTGAACCTTGCGACGCATCCGATGTGTTAGGATAACAGAGAAGAAAGACAGAAGAGAAAGAGAGGAACAGTAACCTCACTCCCTCGTCTTTCAGATACAATCGGCATCTTCACTTCTAGTCACATTGCATTTAGCCGGTCCACGAGAAAAATTCTTAGAAGATTCAAATCTCCACGATTTTCATTGCAAAAGAGTGCCCTAACCTAAAATTCGAATCATACGTTGACGATATGTATATATGAATATATATTATATTATTATAATTATATCAATCATATATAAAATCAGCAACAATTTTCTTACTCATAAGCACTTACTTTTTGGTTATATATATTTTTAAATTTATTTTGCATTAATAGCAAAGAGCATGGAATGTTTGCCAAGTATTTCTAAGCGTCCAATTTAATTAGAAATTGAAGCGGTACAAAAAAGAGCTGGTTAAACCGGAAGTATTTTGGAGACTACAAGTTCACTTGGGACACGTCACGCTCCACGCATTTAGATTATGTACACGTATTTACTTACGTAGACAGGCATTATTATACATATATCATACGAACGTCAGGGAAGTTACATTGCTTGTGCTGTTGAGGACGACGTACGTTTCATATTGTTATTGCAGCATTCAGCTGCAACAGCATGGAGGTACCTACTTTGGTTACGCAAAATCTGTGGCACACTCGCTTAAAAAAAAGAACGTGCTTGAAGATCGCTCGTGAATTGTCGTACACACTCGGTGAATTCCGGAAAGTACTGTCGCTACGGTTCTTAATCACGACTTATAGAAAAGTGGAGGCAAAGTCTATATACTTCCTAATGATGCTTCCTTAGCAGTTTATATATATATGTATATCTTTGTAAAGTTTCGTATAATACTCCCCGGCGCACGTTATGAATTTAGTTAGAAAACTTTTCAAAGATGGCGAGCGTGAAAAGTTCGCCGGGACCTCGTAGGCGCGATAGAAGTACGTTACCCATGTCAGTGTTACGAATTGCCGCGATGAAAGTTGGACGATTTGACTTACGGTACCGCCGTGAAATTTCTAATGCGCGACGTGGAGTTCTCGTTCGAGGACAGTCTCAATCGTTTGGTGGGATACTTCGGAGCAAGGATAACAGACGTATCTACTATGGATCTGTTAGTATACCTGATGGGACAGTCTAATTATGTTTGTCACGTATTAAATTGCTGAAGTGAATTATTACGGAAATGATTATTGGTTACCGTTGGCGAGTACCAGTGACCTCGACTATATTCCTGAGTCGTGGATAATTTTAACCTCTGATCGATATTCCGCCAAATCGATATTTATAGAACTGGGTGAGAATCGGAATAATTTATATTTTTATCTTTTATATTTTTCCGAGAAATATTCAATATTGAGAAATCATGGTCACAGACGTTTTTTTTTTTTAATTTTTAATGTTGGGTACACGTCAATGCATTCGTACCGAATGAATATTTCATCTTTAAGTGTCACGTGCTTTTTCATATCCGTTTGAACAATTAGCGGCCATTTAAACACGCCTTCGCAAATAATGGGAAAGCGACGTTCACGTATTCACAATGTATGTGAGAATTGACACGCTGGTCGTTCACGAGTGCCGCTGGTTCTTCCCTTCGCAGAATTCTTGGGACTTTGTACGTTACTTGGAAATCACAGTCATATGTTAATGATATTGATAAGAGACTCATGGATAGGTGTGCAAGAGAATAAAGTCTGTTTAAAAAAGAAGGATACGCGATTTTTCCTAAAGTTTCAAAGAATTTCTTTTTCTTTCTTTTTTCACATTAATGTATCTTCAAAGGCCTACGGCGGAGTCCTGTAATATACCTTCCAATTCCCATTGGTGCCGAGGATAGCCTGACATCTTTTCGGTATGCTCTCAACCAGTTTTACTGCGTTTTCTGTTGATAAGGAACGCCGTATCTTCCTGATGCGTAGAGACACTTGATTCAGGTTGGAAAAACGCTTTTCCGCCAATTTCCTCTTTATTAAACTTCCCACATTCCAATGGGATTGGCATCTCGAGAGTGTGCAGGCCAGTTAATTATTTTGATGCCACAGCGTGGTTTCGGCTGTTCAGAGCTGTTTACCAAGAACTTGACTCTAGAAAAAATGCTCAAGATCAACATGGTCTTCCGAGGACCGTTAGGAAGATGTTCGGAAGCAAAAATGATACTTGGGTCTTACAAGAAGATAACGATCCCAAACATGGAGTCGCTTTTGCACCGTCTGCAAAGAGGAAAATGGCATAAAAAGAATTAACTGGCCTGTACATTCCCCAGATGCCAATCCCATTGGTGGTGTGCGGAGTTTAATAAAAAGGAAACTGGTGGAAAAGCGTGTCTGCAATCTAAAACAGTTGTCTGTATACATTAGAAAGATATGAAGTTCCTTATCAACAGAGTACGCAGGAAAACTGGTTGAGAACATGCCGAGAAGATGCCAGGCCACCCTCGACAGCAATGGGGATTGGATAATATATTAGATAAGTCCGCTGTAGGTCTTTGAAAGTACATTCATGTCAAAGAAGAAACAAAATAAGATCTTTAAAACTTTAGGAAAAATCGGATATCTTTTTTTCTTGAACAGACTGTATAAATGATATTTAAAACATTCTTAAAACATGAAATTCATTGAATTATAATAATTCATTGATGTTTAATTCCCTGATGTATAAATCGTTATGGATTCCACGATGAGTTATAATGGACTGACGATTCCTAAGGATAAAGCTAATAAACAAAAGTAATGAATTCCCGACGTTTTTGTAACCGCTGGGAAAATAACAGGAATCGAGATTAGCTTTTGGCTTGTATTTGGTATTTCCGGCTACGGAACCAGAAGGAAATAGCGGTTTTTCCTACAGGAAAGCCTCGTGTCCGAAAAAAAATACCAGTGTATCCTACACTGCTTCGTGTATATAAAAAGGGGATCGACAATAAAGTCCTAAGAGTCTGGTAAAGTTTGCTCGAATAATTCCTCGTTACCTCAACGCTCGTTGGTCAAGACGCCCTCGTAAACAAGGTAGAGCTTATTGATCCGCGTTGTGAATTATGATTTTGATGAGGAGTGAAATTGTGCCGGTGTTTCATAGACTGTTAGATGTTGGAAATGTGGTAGTAAAGTTTTTTTTAATTTTTTGACATTTTCGCTTTACCTCGTTACCGTTACTGCTTCCATAATTTACGGGGAGACCGTTATTAATGCATTATTCTGTCACGGGCGGGAGACGACCTTGAATTCGAATGAGATTCCTTTTGTACGCATAATTGTCTCCAGAAAAATTCGACCGAGAATTACTCGACGGGCTGCGTTTGTAAACAGGCGGGATTTCTTACTGTGCTGCTTACGTCACCGGCGCGTGTTGACGCGCGACACGCGACAATGTCGTCGCTTTGCGTCGGGTCAGCCTTGTCCTGTGCATGGAAATCATTTGGAAAGTCATCGCGCGCAGTGAGAGTGTCGATTAATTTCCCTCTGTGACCTCGAGACGTGAAGCAGGAGAAAGAGACAGGGAAAGAGAGTGAGCGAGTGAGAGAGAGAGAGAGAGAGAGAGAGAGAGAGAGAGAGAGAGAGA
>NW_014333002.1:42995-50953 GCF_000341935.2 Cephus cinctus
AGAGAGAGAGAGAGAGAAAGAGAGAGGGGGGGGGGAGAAGGCGAAAAAGCCGTTACTCTGCGATGGATGAATAATGCTGGTTGAGGTTAGTCAGCTAACTATAGGGTAGATACCTCATTTATCTAGGGACTCCAGGTTAAGGGAACCAACGAATCGATCGAGATCTCTTACACGTAGACCGAATTTCATTTTTTATTTATCTCTGGAAGGACTGTATCTTACGGGAATAACGGTATAACATATTACTGCTCGGATTTCATAAATTTAATGTAAACTCTAATTGCACGTTAACACTAATTCTATACCAGAGATTTTAATTCTCATTAAAGAAGAATTGTATACGACAGACTTTAACAGGACGTTAGAATCTGTCCCATACAATTTGTCTTTAATGAGAAGCGCTGAGGATCGTCCTTATGGAATGACGGATATATGTACCTCTACGTATATAGTGTCACGAGGAATTTTCCAGCCAGTTTCAAAGCGTAGGTCGGTCCGAGGCGGCGGTGAAAAAAATGTGAGGAGACGGAGGGAGGAAGATAAAAAAAAAGTAAAATGTCACTTTATAAGGTTTAGTCAGCGGTCGCTACGGTAAGACGGGGAACACGACAGTGGCGAACTCTTTTTTTCTTTCTGAATAGCCTTTTTTTCTTTTATCTTTTTTTCGTACTCTTTCTTTTTCTTAACGCGTTTTTTCTTCCAACTCATCCTTCAACTACCTTGCCAATAGAATAGAGTCGCACTGTTTACTGTCGTCTACGAATAAATCAGTTGGTGCAACGTATTATGGATCGATCGGTGTTCCACGTACGATCACAAATCCCACTGTATCATTATAGATTCGTTTCATCCAAGATACATCTCATGTGATATACTAAGATACAGGTAGATGATCGTAAAATTCTTCTGTGATGGATTAATCATAAAGTAGAATTTATGAGACGGAAATTTCGAAAATTCAAATATTTCTTTCTTTTTGAAACTTTGTTTTTCAAGAAATTTTTTCAATCTTAATTAGATTTGATTAGAGAGATACGATAAAATGTTTATTTACATTGAGGTACAACAATATGCTTGTATGTTTGGGGGGCATATCAAAAACTGATCTGAGAATGATCTTTCTCGTACAATGAATATGGCTTAAATCTATGATCTATGAATGATCTATAAAAGATCTGTAAGAATCTATTTAATCTACCAGATCTATTTGGGATCCATTTCCTAGTCTAAATTTATACTTTGCAATAAACGTGAAGTACTGGATAGTCTCTCTTGATTTACCTGTGCGGGATCATATACGGACCACGTAAAATGATCAATCAGTGATCCGCACCGTGTCGAAAATTTGTTTCCGATCGGGCTTACCTCAGGAGGCACTTCCTGTTCCCTTTTTTTCCTACTCGTGATAAATACTAATCGAATTCAATAGAAAGAACCGAACCCATCATTTTCTGACGTCAAAGACAGTTCGATTAGCGTAAGTACACCTGACGTAAAAGAACTTGTGTGCCCATAGTGTTTACTCTTGCGATATATATACAAATTCTCTACATACGTCATACGTATGACGATTCTAATTGATATACAGTATAGATTGCTGAACGAATACATAGAGCATAGTTACTTCTAGAAAATACAAAAAAAAAAGATGTAATTTTTTGATATTCTTTTTGAGTCCGAAGGAAAAAATCAATTATGAAAATATTTCTCTGCTCTGCAATTCGTTTTATAATTTTTCCAGACGTGTATTATTATTTCTTACGTGTACACGTCATTATTGCGTCATACTAATTTATGTAGCTAAAATCTTACAGGTGAATGAGGATTGTGTATAGAAATTTCTATCAATGTATGTTCTCTTTGTCGACTTCATTGTTATTATATCTTACTCAGCCATAGGAATATTATGTGTACGCAATATGTCTTATGTATACGAAAAACCGATGATTCTGTCATTGAAATTTGGTAAAGAGCAATGCTAACGATGCGGTTTAATTAGTCTATAAAATTCATACGAAATACAGCTGAGTAATGTAAAAGTGTCGAAGAACGCATTAAGTATTAGTCAACCGAGAATTATTCCATCGCGATCATTGAACCATAGAAACAAATACTTTAATGATTACAATGTGCAGCGACTAAAATGAAAAATTTGTTATCATACGATAATGGTGAGTGAATTGACATTTTTTTTCTTTATTCGTTATCTTCTCTTTTTTTTTTCTATGTTTGACGAAAAATCAGAAGCGGCTGTTAAAATTTTCCAAGAAACATTGCTTATGCGGCCAAGTGAATACTGGAATGAGTATATGGGTATACAAGTTCACGTGGGAATAATGAAAAGGCGGAGGAATTCAAACAGTAGATAAAATATTTTATCATTGACTATATTCTACTGTACCTTCAATCGGTCCATGTGTTCAATATACATATATATATACTTCTTAAGAAGGGTAGTTCTCAGGACTTTTTGTCTTGAGTATCGGCAGTTATGAGGACACTCTGGGGTTGATGGGACAGGCCTGATGGCATCTTGATTCGTATGGTATACTGTCAGGGACATAAAGCGGCACTCACACCGAATTTTCTAAATAATTTTTTATGCTAGACACTCGGAGTTGTGATTGGCTAAGTAATGGTTTCGTTAGGTTATATTAGGTTAGGTTAGAACTCCAATGCTACATGTCCCAAGATTTAAATTTTTTCAGAAAAAAACATCGGCTTGCCGTTAGGAGTACTGTACGTCCTCATAACTATCCCTTGACAAGTTTGTATACATATATATATATTTTTTTTTGACATATTAAAAACATATGAAGTTTCAAGCAAGTCACACGTGACACTGCATACATTTGCTAAGAATTGCCTTGTTTGTGAACTGGAAAAAAACATTTTGAACTCATGGATCAGCTATATTGCAGTACAATACGAATGAATTTTTTTCTCTCTTATATGTATACTGCGCACATCTTCTGTCCGTAGTAAGTAAATTAACCCATTCGAGACCGATTGCACACCGTGTGTGCAATGGATTTCCGAGGCTATAAGACAGCCTGCACACCGTGTGTGCAATAGCAGTAATGTGCAATTATTAGTTCTGAGTAAACTAGTCGTCGAAATAAGATTTTTTTGGAACTAATAAAATCTGTAATGTACAGGAAAACAAAAATCTAAAAATTATCTAAATCTAAAAAATTTAATCTAAAAAATTTCGCTCCTGGGAACCGTGTTCGAAAAAAATCGTCGTCTCGAATGGGTTAAAAAGCGTCGCAATAGGAAATATACAGTCTGACTCTTTTTGCTTCCTCATAGAGGAAGCTATGTGACGGTGGAGAATTTTCCTGTCGAGATTTTCATGTCACCATGTTCAGAATGTGCCAAAATGTCGAAAAAACACGTTTGGAGAAAATGTCCGGATGTATGTGAGTGTGTGTGTATGTGTGTAATGGCCTCCCAAAATTCAAACGTGTATAACTCGAGAACGGTTTAACTACAGCCCCCCCCCCAGTTTTGCAGGCATATGCAGCTCTATAATCCCTTCATTGACTATATTTTCGTCATGGTTCATGCTGCGGCTCGGATTTTTTGTCATTTTGAAATTCCCAAAAAAGGACGTTATCACTCTAGCGATCGCAAATTTTGTGATAATCGTCTAAATAGTTCTTGAGAAAGAGATTTGTATCCAAGGTTGGATGGTATTGCATTAGGGCCGAATCCATCGAGAAGTTTTGATTTTATGATATTTTGAATTTTTCGAAAAATTAAATTTATCAATATAACTCCCGTCAACTTTGACCGATTGAGCTCCAACTTTCGAAAAGTATAGAGTATCATTTAGCCGTGATATGTCTCAAATTTGGCGGAGATTGGTAAAACGGATCTGATTATACGTATATTCAAGTTTTTGAATTTCAGCCAATTCAAAAATATTAGGCCCGAAGAGATCATGCAAGAGATTTATCCTTACATGCGTTCTCTACAGTATGAAGCACCCCAAGTTGTGAGAGGCATGGGGACTCACGTTAAACAAGCTGCAAGTTGAAACTTGCAATTTGCTTCCTCCGAATCGTAAGTAGTGTACGAAGTCCCAAAAAAAAAAAAAAAATGAAAATGCTTCCTCATATAAGGACTTCGTACACTACTTACGATTCTGAGGAAGCAAATTGTAAGTTTCAACTTGCAGCTTGTTGTAGAATAATACGAAGTAGGCAATGACGAAGAATTTTTAGCTTAAAACTTGGCTCGTTGCCTCTGTAAAAGTCTGTAGTTATTTGATCGATAAAAAGACGTTAATTGACTTTGGGACCTGACGCATTAATTGAACGAGACACGTCATAGCTCTAAACGGAAACTTGCCTGTTCTCTCTAACTTTATTAACCTAAATAGAAATTGTGATGTGCAGGATAGATCAATATAAGCTTTTGTTTTGGAAGTTTATCTCATATACGTCAAATGACACTGTCTCATACTTGATATCCACATGTCTAAATTTTGCGACTAATCAATCAATTTCAAAACTATCTTTTTATAGATATTAAAGGAGGAGGGTCCATAAGGCCGGTTTTCGGCCCAAATCTAACTTGGATAAAAATGAATAAAATAACGTCCTGTAGTAACTACTGTAAAAATTAAGTCGATTCCACCCTAAACGGACCACCCCCAACCCCCGTAGCATCTCCATATACTCCTTATAATAGTGAAAATACCATCACTTAAATAGCAGCATTTTTGGAAAGATTCGTCTTTAGTAGACTAGTATTTTCTTAATAATTCACGCACGAATTTGTGGTCAGTTTTGCTCCATCGCCCTTCAGAAAAAATCGATCAATTCTTCATAAAGATATTGAGTTACAGTCTTAGCACACAACCTCATACCTGTGTGTAGATCCAACGATTTTCAAAACCCTCCATTTTCTGAAGGTTATTAGCACGGATTCGTAATTACAAGAGAAAAATTCATCGGAAATCATATGTCACACGTAAAAGTACAGATACTGTATTAAGGGCCCACCCCTTGCTTTTCTACCCCCCTCCACTCTCCACCAAGGGGGTAAAAAGGCTAAAAATAATAGATAAGAGCAAAAGTAGTAAAAAAATAATTTAAAATGAATTATTAAGAAAATACTAGTCTAGTAAAGACGAATCTTTCCAAAAATGCTGCTATTTAAGTGATGGTATTTTCACTATTATAAGGAGTATATGGAGATGCTACGGGGGTTGGGGGTGGTCCGTTTAGGGTGGAATCGACTTAATTTTTACAGTAGTTACTACAGGAAGTTATTTTATTCATTTTTACCCAAATTAGATTTGGGCCGAAAACCGGCCTTATGGACCCTCCTCCTTTACCTTTCCCACATCAATAACAATATAATTGCCAAGCAAGATCTATTTTCTGATCTATAATTACTATTTTATTGATCAGTCGCAAAAATTAGACACGTTGATGTCAAGTGTGGGATAGCCTCATTTGCCATAGATAAGATACACTTCCGAAATAGGATCTCATATTAACCTATCCCACACGTCGAAATTTTTGTTTCGGAACCCATTAACGCCCAAACACGTCCTGCTAGAGATATTGTAAAGTTCAATGTAGCATCGAAGGTTTTTTAAAGTAACCGATTACGAATCCGATGTAAAAATTTGAGAATTAAAATCCCGGATCCAAAATGGCTGCATCAAAAATCAAAACTTTACCCAATTCATATGAAAATTAATACTTGGGGGTTTTCGAGGTGCCTGATTACGAATCTGATATAAAGATTTACAAATTTGAAATTTATAGAACGAACATGGTTTTCGATGTTATGATTGTTATTGTAGCAGTAACCGTCACTATTCGTCGGCCTCCTCGTAGTCAAAGCTGTGGAGCGTCACGATGAGTTGATGGTAATTTTTGATCCGCCATATGTACAAAAAATTTGGATTTCAGATTCATTATTAAAGACCGCAAAAACTGCCTATGACACCTTCATCCTAAAAACTTTTTCAACTGGACGTTGCTCAACGTAAATTGTTTAGACCTGACTGAACAGCTGCTGAAAAAGAATTATTTGTGTAAAGAAAAAAATTGTTTTGTAAAAACGTATTAACTCAGCTCAATCTACAGATATTGCGTAACTACGAATCTTTTCAGAATTTTCTAGGATCATTGAAGATTCGGTTTGAGCGTCTACAAAAATCGAATGCTGAGGCGTTAATGGGTTAAGGCGGTTTTATGTTGCGCGATGTTTAATCATTTTTTTTTAATGTTTATATATTTTGTCACCCCATAGAAACGGTCAGAGTTTCAATCGCGTATGACGGAGACAGAGGCTCTTGCGCAATGTTTTGATCGAAAATTTAACATTTGTTAATTTGTACGCTTTACCGAAACATTCAGTACGTGGACTTTACTAATTATCGTTATTAAACCATTTATTACTTTAATTGTCCGTAAACACGTGAGTTTTGTGGGGTAATCTAGATACGCAGAAGTTAAGTAAACGCCACATGGCAACTGTGTGAACTTTGTTTGTCGAATTAAAATTAATGTAGTTGATATCAAAATGAAAATTTCCTTCGTGACTTTGATAAGGAATATATGAAAGAAACATGTTACGTTAGTCGACTCTTTCTACACTTACCTGCGGCTGCTGTATACATAGATATAGATACTGCTGTACCTCCAGGAAACATGTATGTTTAATCAAACATATATGTTAAAAATATTACAAATCGATTACCCTTCACTCTATACCAGCTTCAATTTCATCGAAATCAACTACCGAATAAGGTTTGAGCTTGCTTTATATTTGCCTTGATTCTCGAATTAATAAATTTTTGATAATTAATTTGTAACCTTATCGTAACCTGAGAAAAGAACAAAACATAAAATTGGACAGGTGTTTAGGCTTATCTGATAAATTCATACACGGTTGATCAGAAGCATTGCATGGGCTGAAGGTGGTTTCACCATATAAGTCAAATAAACAGGCTAACTTCGTATGTTTGGCCTGTATTGTTCATGCTTTAAAAAAACGTTTGTTACTCTCTACCATTGTAATTTTAATCTAACTTTACCTCGTCCCACCTCGCCATAGCCAGACGCATCGCAGCTGACAAAATTTTCGAAAATCAGTATGAGAGGTACCTTTATTTTTCCAGAAACTGTCCTCAGCTTTAAAACAGATAACGGGTGAACAAAATAAAAGCCAAGACAATCCAGAGCAAGTGAAAGAAAACAATGATATTTTCATAGATTGGGTGGCAAACTTCAGGTGGGTGATCCAATAAGTACCACAAATATCTCCTTGAGGATTATCTCACGTGACTTCAGATTAGCTACGTATCGTTGGAATGTTCCTAGCTTAGACCACAAAGGAACATGTAGTAATTAGAGAGCTTAGATCAATAACGACGGCTGTCTCGGTGCTGCATAATTACAAGACGACTTTAGCGACATATGTGCTATAATTTTTTCGTGTTAATATTTCCGTAATATATCGTAAAGTTGACATAGACTATCATCAGACATGAAATAAATATCACTTTCTCTCTTTCTTTAACGATTTGATAAACAACGAATTATGTTTCTGGGTTCGAGGTACATACATCAGCCCATATATATGTACATACTATTTGCATTTCATGTTATTTTGTAAAATGTTCTTAGAGGGTCCCGCCCAAAACAAATATTGCTGTTTTTCTCTGCTGAATCTAGAAAGTGATTATCATCAAGACAAGTATCACGAGCTCGTTATATTATCAAACAAAAAATAATCCATACGTTGGTTAAAAAAGTAACGCGAACGGACTTCACGGATCTCGTGGAAAGTTACCGGATTGTGAAATATTTCTGTAGAGGCGACAGCACAACTGTCCCGTACGTTTCTGACGACAATGACGGTTATGGTAGTGGAGGGAAAGAAAGGAAACAAAGATAAGAAAAAAAAAAAAAAAAAATTAAAAAAAAAAA
>NW_014333002.1:51088-94487 GCF_000341935.2 Cephus cinctus
AAAAAAAAAAAAAAAAATTAAAAATAAAAATTCTCAATTCTATATGCACTTGTTATTCTTGTTTTTTTTTCCTCACTCGACAATGGCTACTCAGTTGTGTAAAGGCACACACATTTTGGTGTATCGTCATTCCTCGGGTTAAACCACTTCCTAAATTACAAGATTCTAGCTCAGGTTGTCGACCGTTTTTTGAGTTGACTAACCTGATCATTTTTACTTTTTTTTAGGCATGACTGCACGGAACATATGTGACTGCCTTGTATGGTATGTTTACCAAAATGCCTTCTCAAGGCAATTTCAACGAGATTACGGAGCTTTTGTACGATAAAACATTTGTTATCTTACAAAGCGAAACGTTATTGGTCGATGCGTATCGTGCGGCGACCGTTTTTCATGCTTCGTTTGCAGCTGCGATGCAGTTGCGATCTGGTATATCGATAACAATGGTGGTATCTATTGTAAATTGTGACGGCTGTGCTAACATTATGACACTGAAAATAGACGAGTCACCATTACTGATAACGTACCTATCATTACCATCCCCGTGCAAGGAACTGTCAGTTTTTATCAGTAGGGTCATTTTAATGGCTACTGTATCAAGATTTTCTGTTTGCCAGCGGAGTACAAAAATTCATTAAAGGTTCATACGATTACGATTCCGATATCACTGTACCAGAAACGTTACTACGTTCAACCGATGATAAATTTCCAAGTTACATAACACACACGATTTATTGCATCGAGTGTTTACGTCTCGAAGCAAAGTTAATTTTTTTCTCTTCTCTTTCAGGTAAGAATTATCGTGGATCACGTGGAAGGCAAACGAGCAGACCCAAGTAGTGAGTCGAAGCAGGAAGAGTCTCTCAGTAATGAATAACACGCGATCCAACGGATAATTGACGTTTGGAAAATTTTTTATCCAAAAATTACATTATTGCCAGACGATGTATTCGAAATAATATTTTCTTCGTTACTTTCTCTCTTTTTTAAATTTTGTATTGTCTTCGTCTCTTATTCGTGTTAATCACTTTTCTACGTGTACGGTATATGTACCGTATGCACGTGGATGATATTATAATAATAACAATGCAGGCCTTCGATCAATCCAACATCGACAGCTGTAGCTAAACAAATGATGTACGACGTACAATGGTAGATTCTGAGAGACAAACAACAAAGACATTACGTGTCGGGCGCACGTGCAGCTACGGACTTAATCGTAATTACCCAACAGCACCTTAGCCGTATACAAATTACGCTCGGTACGAATGGAATTCTTCCAAATATCTAACAAATATTATTTAGTGTTATCGTTATGAAAGTTTGAAAATTTTAAACGTCTACCTATTGCATACTCGTAGGATATATATTCGCTGGATGGTTGAATATATTTTTTAGTGTACAGTGAAAGTGATTATGATATATAACAGTTTTTTTTTTAAACGATAAATAGGATTTCACGTGACTAATTGGTATTTAATCGTTGTTACCACAAATTTTGAATCGAGTACTACTTGGCAGATCCATACTGGAAATTGTACAGGGGGCATCAAGATGGCCTCAAGGGGGGGACCCAGGTGTGATCAGGGCTTATTAATGATTTTTGGGTAAAAATATAGTTTTTTGTATTATTATGAATAGAGGCTTGATAATTAAATTTTGAATTGTTAATAGATAAAATAATTTGGTACACGTTATTTTGTTCTATTAACACGCAAAGCGTGACAATGATCAGAACATTGAAATTTGTAGACCTTACTGGACTTTTAAAATTCGTGATTTCATATACCGATCTTTGTCATTTTTGTGAAAATCGATCCTGTATATCTTAAAATAAACGTGACATGCGATGTTATTGATTAGGCGATATTATGTACAGTGTTCCTCTCGGTGTAGGTGGTGGCGTTTGTATTGAATAAACCTTTATATAAATATGTCGATGAATTTTTACGACGTAGAATAATTTCTCGAAATATTTAATCATCTCGGCAGGTATAACTAGTCGACTATTATTAGTATAGTCTGGCCAAGACTGTCGGGGTGTATTTGGTGCTCCGAGTCGAAAATATAAAACTCGCTTAAATCTTTGAATCTTCTGTTCCTTTGATCTTCAGATTCGTCGACAGTAATTTCGCTCTCATTTATCTTCAAAAGATCCTTACAGTTAAGTTGGACTCAATAGAGCTGCGAAGTTTTCGGAATTTTTTAGTTTGAAATAATATCTTAATGTTTTGTACACGGCATGTAATATTTTCAGGGGTACTCTAGGTCAGACAGCCGTTTTAATGGGATTTTTGAAAATTAACTTTAAAAACTATTAAACCTACAGACCTGAAGTTTTGTATACATATTTATTAACGCGTTAATCCCTGAATTACAAAAAAATTTACAGTGACTTTGAGCTCACAAATTTTTATAAAATCGTAATCAGTTTTACTTCGAAGTAATTTTTCTAGATGTTTTCGGGTTTTCTCTACAAGATGCAACCACTAAGAAAAGTGAAAAATATCATTTTTTATTGTTTTTTTTTTGCCAAAATTACATAAAAAACATGTTTTTTACACGATTTTTTTTTCTAGAAAACGATCGATTTTGTGCGGGAAAAATGTTTTTTTCACACTGAAAACGACACAAAACGTATTATACTTGTACAGTACTTGTACTTTGAAAATATGCAGATGGTTTTTTTCATTTTCTTCATAAAAATGGTATACTTCGAAAAACGACAATAATTGCAAATTATCTTTCGTGCAGACATTATCAGAGTTGTTTTAGTTATTTTACTTTTATGATGCTCCATTATTCATAAAAATGTATATTCGGGGATTTCTGCGGGCGCTGATTACGAATCTTCTGTCAGATTTGCAAATTTCAAAATAGCGGATCGAATATTGCGGAGAAAATTTTGCAAAAGTTCCCATTTTTTAGTGAGCTCAAAGTCACTGTAAAATTTTTTCTAATTCAGGCGTAATGAATTAATGTTTAAACTGACACTATAAATTGTGATAACTGATAAGACATCTTTATGAAAATTATACAAAGAATAAATCGACACGCAGGTCTTGTCGCGAAACACCTGTACAATCGTGCGTGTTGATTTCAGCGGGGAAAATGTACCATCAAATTCAGTCGAAAAACTATGCGAGAATTTTGTTGTTTAAGTAATTTGTAAACATTTTTCGCCAACGCGTCAGCTGATCGGTGCGCTACGTGTTATGGCGTCTGAGCTTGTAGCGGACCGATCAGCTGACGCATTGGCGAAAAAAGCTTACAAATTACTTAAAAAAATTATAATAAATTACCCGTGCATTATCTCTCATAGTTTTCCAACTGAATTCGATGGTAAATTCTCCCCGTTAGTAATTTCACTTTTTTTGATTGACTGAGTAATAGTGGAGATATGGAGACTAAAAGTCGGTTAGGCGCAAATCTTAGATTGTTTCTTATGAATCATTAATCTGACCCTGAAAATTGAGCTGATAGAAATTAATATCTTCATAAGGGAACCTTCAGCTATCGATCGGTGTAACTTTCATACCCTGAACTTCAACTTCATACGCGACATCTAAATTGACTGCACTATTATTCGTCTAGTGCAGTACATAATTCGAACCTCTAATCCTTCGCCGATCTTACAGTGTGTCGACAACTTGGCAAAAATCGTACTGCACCGTTGATGCGTGACCCAGATTTCATTATTCTTCAAATTAGTCACCGCGACGTTCGTGTAGTTCCCGATTCCCACGTCAAGTGGGTTATCGTACATTACGGAAGCGCTGCAATCGCTCGACCAAGATTATCGCGTGCGACAATGTCGAGTGATTCCGGCAATAATATCTCTGGTCTCGAACTCTGAAGATCGTGTCGTACCGAGAAGGAAGTTTACAAAGAAATTCCGTAGTGGCAATAAGAGGCTTTTTTATCGCAGTAGCAGACACACGGTGCATATACATATGTAGTAATAAACACATAACGAAGCCTCGCATAAACTATGCGCAGGTGGAGATGAGAGAAGGTGACGCGTGACGATGATGGACTCTGGCTGACGCTCCGGAAGATTAATATAAAAGTGGCGGAACAGACTTTGCTGAAGATAAATATAAAGAGAAAAGATAAACGACGGGAATTTTAGCACGCCTTAAGTGTTGCCGCGACGTGAATTCAATATGGGAATAACGTGGGACGTGACGGTAGGAAGTAATGGGCGCTTTTCGTTCTTGAAAAAGTTTAACGTCGTGACACCACCCACGCAAAACGTCATCAAGAATCTCAGGAAATTTGTCTGCTTCTTATTAACGGGCTTTATACCTACAGCTACTTCTTTGTTAATGTCTCCGACCAATTACGGGGATTTGAACCTAAATTTTTTTTGGATTGTGGTTTATTAATACTGTATTTCAGAATTACTATTACGTAAGCACTGTGATACACCATACTAGAATAATTTTTAGTATCTGGACAACAAACTGTAGTAGCATTGAAAATAATTATGTCAAAATTTACTTACTGATAACTGACTTTTTATTACTGACTTTTTGGAAATTTTTTTTTTCCACATACAAAAACCATTGCTACGGCAATACATTTTTCTTCGTGATAGATGTATGATTAACACAGTAAGAGTAAGTGGTAGTACAAGTCGACGTAAACTATCGAGCGAATTTATGAAGAAATTTTGAAAATAATATTTATTTTTCCGGGAGTTATTGTTTTAGTGTATTTTTGTTTCATCAGATAGTGTCAGTGACGCACGTTATGTATCTGTAAAAAAGAAGTACAGGCATCATGATTCATATTCTCAGTGCTGTGGTTATCAGAGACAGGTGACAAGATATGGAACGATTTTTCGAAAAACCGCTAAAGCAACCCGATTACAGAGAAATAAAGAGACAATCGGAATCGATAATCCTCTTTCGTTCGCTGTCACTGTTATCAAATTTATAATGAAGACCAAGTGTCTGGCAAGAATCTCTCGTACAACAAAATTCTATATGCATATATACGACATGCGCCACGTAGGTGCAAAGAAGTCGCAATTACATTGGCAAACTGTAGACCAGCCAGGTTGTACAGATGGAAGCGTTAATCTTAAAAAATGCTAATCCATTTGTATAACACTGAAGAAAACAGTGTAGATACAATCGGCTCTTGGTATAGAGGCCTTCCGTATAGTCGCGTTTCCCCTGAGCTCTCTTTCTAAGCTACCGTGCCGAGAGGGGAAGGCTTCCCCACTCTTCTGTCCTTCAGCACGCGTTAACCGGGCTCTGTCGAGCACTCGGCCTATTACAGCGGAATGGGGGCCTCCGTAATATCGGTCTCTCGTTAGTGTTGCGTCTCAAAGCCCCAGGAGCAACATTATACAGAGTTGCTTAGAAAAAGAAGCAAATTTGTTTCCAGACAGCGTGTGATTGACACCCAAAATATTGCTTTGCCAATTCTCCATCTTCAATTAATATGTCCACTTATTACAACATTTCTTCAATAATATCATTGCGCGGTCGACAATTGACCTTAAGGAAAGTATACAAAGGGCCACCTGTACAGGGTTATTTTTGAGTATTGCACCACCGAAAGTTCGTTTTACTATAGAAAACACACGGGGAGGCTAACTTCGGTTGTCACGATGCTCTTGAATGATCCTATATTATGTACAGGGTATTCCAAAAAATATTGTACCAATATGATTTCTGTAATAGAATCAAGTTCAGTTGGCGCGATAATCCTGCGTTGATTCATGCTTCACATATCACAATGAGATATTTATTAAATATGCAGAAATATAGGTATACAGTCAATAGCCTCATAATGCGCGCCCTCATACCTCTCAGAATGCACATATTTTAACCTCCCATACTTCATATTTTGTCCTCTAAGCTTCTCCCAATATAGCAGAGTCGGCACATGCGCAATATTGTAAATGGTTATATGCGCGAAAATTCAAGTCTAAAATATGCGTTCGCAGTTAAATACATGCAAATTCACTGTCACTGTTAATTCAGTTTACCGTACTTACGCGTTTCCTTGATAAATCCGTCTCTGGTCGCTTTTGCGATTAACTGCCCGCTTCGTATAGCAAGTCGACGGAATGCGCATTTTTATAAGTCACGTGCCATCCTACGGGGTTCGGTAAATAGGAAATGTATGCTTTATGGGAGGTTTGAGACTACGCACTGTTGTGACGACGTCAGACTTCGATTTTGACAGATGGAAGATAAGGGATTTTTAAAGTTCTACCATCTGCTACTTATAGCAATGCAATTAAATATCTTATTTTACTAAGGATATCATATTACACTAATCTTCGGTTGTGTAGATTAAAATTAAACGTAGTAACGGCAAGTATTGTGTATTCGTTCTTTCTTATCGGTTAACGTCAAAATGTAATGTCATAGCCCGATAAAACTATACAGTCACGAACACCGTATAAGACGATTCTTTTTTTTTCTCGAAATTTATTTCTGCATCTTCATATCGTGATTGTATCACCTCTTTAAGTTATCAATAATACTTTGAGTACCACTTGAGACTTCATACAGCTTATCCGTTTCTGGAAATCCTTAAGCCGGTTTGATCGTTAGCGCACTTCCAGGTAACGGCTCTGAATTTCGTATGCTCTTGGCAGGTATTGAATGACGGTGGGTTGCAAAATATTAAAATTATTTAGCATCTAGTTTGCAAGATATTGGAAATGAAAATAGTCAAAATTGCACAATATACTTTGCATATTAAAATAGCTATATTTGTCATCGAGATATCTTAACTTCTGGATGGTAAAAGTGGATGAAATTTTTAGGAGACACTTCCTTTGCATAGAATATAACTGCAATGATTTTTTAACCCTTGGCTGGATCCATAGGGTCAATTTGACCCAGCTATTTTTCAATCGCCATTCTCGTACATTCAGGATTTGAAAATCAGACTCAGAAATCAGATTCAAAATCAGAAAAAAAACTCGATCTACAGAAGGTTTTATCTTAAAAAATATGTAGATATAACCAAAAAAAATTTCAAGCCAAAATATTAAAAACAGTTGATTTTATAACTAAATTTTCTTTGGGGTCTTCAATGACCCCACTCGTCAGCTATGTTATCACAGACAAAGGATCCAGCTAAGGGTTAATTTAAAATATAATAATTTTATTAATCATTCGTACATCATTATTTTGACAATATGAGGTGTGAAAATTATTAAAATAAAGAATCATTCTTCTTTCCCTTGTCCGAAAGACAATATCTTACGTAGGAAATATTTTTTAATGAACAACATACTAGGCATTCTTCGAAATAGAAATACTGTTATTATGATCGGTAGTTGAGCCACTTGTAAGAAGCCAATAAGCCATTACAACACAAGCTATTGCTCGTTAAGAATTCGGATAAGAAGTTGCGAATCACCGTGAAAGAGAAATGCTCGACGATGTTGCGCAACTCCTAACTAATCTGTCTTTGGAACTGCGAATGTTGGCTTTATTAAGATTTTCTTTTACATGCACTGTAGTATGGTACCCAGTTACGACTACGTCATTACAGCATCAAATTTGATAATAGAATTATTAAAGCTAATAGAGACTCTTTGTATTAACTGGTCTACATTTGGGTCACACGACGTATCTTCATTATCGACTAAAAAGTGAGAATTATCTGGATAGGTGGCAAACGCTGCAATGGAATTGTTTGCTGTTAGGTTAATACGGCTTCTTTATTTCCTGATTAGTTTGCTCTACTTCGATAAGTAACAGTGTTCAGGCATCAGGTGTGTAACGAAATTCTTATAACTGCTTTAAATTTTGCCACGACAATACGTTACCATACCCGTGCGCCATCTCGATTAGCTACCGCTAAAGTAGGCCTAGGGAACCGGTAGTCCGTCCCTTTCGCCCAGCACGTGCGAACGAATAACGTGTACAGGTTATGCCGGTACCACGTTATCCACGTTAATTTATTTGATTTTGCATATTCGCACAATTTTAACAAAATATTCTCTTCCTTTTTATCCGATAACCAGTGTTAATCAACAGGGCCAGTGATATATATATGGCATTCACTTATCCCATAAATCAATGATAATATTGGGAAGTTCAAAAAGCGAGTATCAGAAGGTTTCCGATTACAATGACCATACCAACTCGATATCAAAGTTGAAATGATGCTGAGTAAAATTGACGACCAATTTTATGGAACTAATGGACAAAGCATCTCAAAAATACAGATAAGGATTATATTAAAACAATTGTTAGAACACGGTTATTTCGATATCTTAACTTTACAATTTGTGGTATAAGCGTATAAATGAACGATTGAATGAATTTTTTTATTTTCATGTTATTCGGAATTTAATTATTTGCGGTGTGCGAATAAACGTGAATTTGTAAAAATGAAACTGATTGTGAAATAATGTTAATTTACGTGATTCGCGTGTTGACCAAATAAATATAAATATTACAAGTGGATCAAGCAGCCGTACGACAGTCAACGTGTAATTTTATTCCCCGTTGAATTTTTGACTCTCAATTTCAAAAATTGACAACCGATAAAATGCGGAGGAATCTGAGGATAACGTAACAAGACTGAACACCACTTTGAAATATGCTCGAGCGGAACGAAGGATTTTCCGCATAATAAAGTCTACGTTGGCAGGAATAAAGCGGAGATATATAAGACGGAGAGTTCGGATTAAAAAAAAAAGAAAATACCAAAAGTACATAGGATGTCCAAAAAATGAATCAAAATTAAAATTAATTGTACAATTTATACAAGTCTAGTTATCTCATGTACGAAGCACGAGTCTCCATTTTTATTTGGTATTATTTACCTTCATCTTTTTTGGTAGACACCGTCATACTTGGGATTAAATTACAGAGAAACCACGGATAACGCAAGCCTGGCTGTTATCTACAATATAAAATTGTGTCAAATGCGCGTCGTGTTACCTATTATCTTTATACAACGACGAACACCTGACGAGAGACCGTCTAACGATTGCGTGTCAGTACTGTCATGCCGTGACGAACACTATCGTCATAGATTCAACAGGACATACAAGATTCCTCTGCACGTACGGATTTCGTTAACCAAAGAAACAGTCTAGAACAGACAATCCTTTATTTAGAACCCTAGAGGACCTTTTCGTCACGATACCTCGACTGAAGCGAAACTTGGATACGAATTTTTCGAAAAAGATAAACATATTCTAACGTGACCGAGGAGGTTTTGGGCAGGAAGGGAGGATTTTTGTATCGTTGGGAAATTCCTATTTAAAAAAATGCAGGGAATGAGGATTTGTATATTTTTAAGATTAAGGATGGTTTTGTGATAGGGAAAGCATAGGGAATTTCTGGGGTAACGGTTCCTTAATGAATATGTTATATAGGGGGGTGTAACAGTACGAAACTATAACCATCGCTATACTTCTTTAAGTCAGACACTATCCATATACATCGTTACACTGTACCTTATGCAAGTATACATATGCAGTAGTACGAACCACAAAACAGTTGGTCAGTCTCTCTTCCTCTTTCTATATCTATACGTTCAGTAAGTCCGTTATTTGCAAACGGATCAATACGCGCTCTGTAGGGTTGCAGAGGGAATAAAGTTACGTCGCGCACTGACTCAGACTTGGACACTCCAGAAACAACGAGGGGGGTCACCAGGTCGTACACGTGGAAGAATTCCTTTATGTCCGAACGTCATTCGTACAGTGGAATCTGAGAGCATATACGAAAAAAGATATAGAGGAAAATTCGTAGAACATCGAACAAAGGGCAGAGAAAATATATAGAGGTGAAAAATGAAACTACATGGAGGCGCGATGGTAGAGGTATATGTTTTCCTGAACGTTTCGATCAGGAAAATGGTTCAACATTAATGACGCCTGTATCTGTACTTTATGATCTTGGACGGTGTCCGCATTTATTCGATTAATCCAGTTGTAAAATCTATTAATGACTCAACGTCTTGGTCACCTTTTTAGTTTAGTATATCATTCTACTTGTACATTTACAAGGGCGTACGAATAGCATGGGTACTTGGGTAACGTATGTACCAGGTATACCTACAGTATGGGTTATTCAGCCCAAAGGCACCGTCTGAAGTTAGCACGTCCATTTGATTGTACAGTAGCACAACCGTTTGGGTTGAATAACCGGGTATATTGTAAAATAGATTTGCTGAGTTTTCCTTTTGATTTTCATAATAATTATTTAACATCTTTCATCGATTCGGTATACACGTTCACCGTTTTAGTATTATGCCATACCTTTTACGTATTTCTTCCTTTGTTTCCTACCCTCGTACGATACACGTGTGTCTGTTATCTGTTTTCTAAGTTTAACTTTCACGTGGGTCTTTTATCGAAATACGGAAGACTGGATTTACGTAAGGTACCTACATATATAAGAATGAAGGGATTGGCAATAATAATAGAAATGATATAGGGGTGGTTTAGTTTGACCTGCGCTGATCCCGGTCACGAGTATACGATCGAATTGCATGTCACGGTTCAAGCAGGGTGTATATGAAATTGGCTATGACTTATGGCGGCAATTTTGAATGGTAATAAAAAAAATGACGGTTAATCAAAACCGAATCTACCTGAATTTTGTCTTACAGAGGGCAGCAACAGTGACTTCCTTGCTAAGAGTGTTGCAGCTGTTTTTTTTTTACGGTTTTTTTTTGCTTCTCGATTCAAGGGATTGGTTTACGACTGCAACGTTTGATAATGAGTTAGTAATCCATGAGAATATGATCGATCGATAACCTTGAACAAACAAGGTGATATTTCGTAAGCCATATGGCTTCCTGCTTTTTTTCCAGTTGCTGTTAGGTGACGTTGCTTTTGCACAAGAGCTATTTCCGGCGACGCTATCGCTTCCGGGCCACTCCTGATACGTGACTGTGAATTTGCCAATAGGAATTTACACCTGATAGGGGAGACGATCACGCCTTGAGTCAATTTTTTCGAGGTTGGCTAAATTCTACAGACGAACTCAACCAGTTGGTCGCGAACGAATGATTTCGTTAATTTAGGCAGTGTGACTTCGTTAAAAAAATTAAAGATTGTGAAGCTCATTATGTTAATAATGTTATGACGCTAATTTTCTTTTATTTTTAATCTTGGCACACTGCTCTGATTTTCGGAATCACCCAGTTGCGACCAATTGGTCGCGATCAGCTGGTGCGATTCTCGTGAATAATAGTGTTGCGAATACTAATGAAATCATTCGTGATTTTAATTTTCAAAATTATTTTTTTTTTTTTACTTTGTCTCGAACTCTGATTGGCTATTTGTCAGACAGTCTTAATCATCTTATACGTCTTTTTTCATCCGCGGGTTACAAAAATTTTTTAGCGTGTCTCTTGTGAAACAACGAGCACACGTGAGGTTGCGTGATACCGCAAAGATAATTTCTGGTAATCTTGTAATGATTATAAGGGACGGTATCGTGACGTTTAGCTGCTATTTAATAATGATGAATATTTACTAATGACGTTATAACAGTTATTGGAAACGGAGGAACTAATTTTATTGATAACGTATACGTTATCAGCTCGATTGGACTCTCTGCTTGATAGTAAATTCCGAATATTCAACGTTACGTAACAACGTTCTTAGCCGCATAGACAAAGTCTTATATTTCGTTGCTTTATGATTCAAGTATTACAGTGTCTTTTCTTTGTATTTTTTAAATGATCATTTCTCCTATCCAGAAATTTTTTTCACTGATTAGCCGAGTTCTATTATGGCAATACTTACATGTATATCGAGAGTGTTCCTTGTTACCGATGCATGATAATACCCAAAGTTATCCATATGGGACATGCGAGTTCTCTATTTAACTCCCATATGGCAGCGTCACCTGACAGAACCGTGCCAGTACCTCTGGCGGAGTAAGTTTCTTCATGCCGATAAAACAGTTTCCATCGTTACAACACTGTAAATGCACTATATATACTACCAGGAATCATATATACGGTTGAAACACGTTGCACCCATCTTTGACGGTCTCGTATTCTATTTATTCGGGACACCCTATAGACACGCTGTAAAACCGCATCTCAGCCTGCATCGCCTTGCTCTCTCGTTTTCTCTCTTACCAAAAAGACCCCAGGAGAGAAGACCGTGTCGTCAGAGAAAGAGAGAGAGAGAGAGAGAGAGAGTGCGGGGAGTATATTAAATTATATACCGGGTATACTAAAAAAGAAATTGTACTGCGGTTGATTAATTTCATGAAAAATAAAGTTTTATACACACCGTATGAACTAGGGAAATATCCGGTACTATACTAGAGTCAATAAATGATACGATTGACGCTTCAAATTCTAGGAATATTTTACACGCTAAAATACAGTTCACATGGGTATAGTATAGCGGCTTACATTACAGTGCTCTTAATTCAAGCGCCACCTTGTATATAGACAGTGGTTAGTTTCGCTGCTGGTAGCCTTTCAAGCTGCAGTTCACAGTCCGACGTCGTATGGAAGGGGAACGAACCGTACTCTTTTCTCTATACGATCCTCGCCTTATGCTATAGTACATCGGTATTGTATAGTATATACCGCGATATACTGTAGATCGTTATATCCCTGAATAGTGTTGCGCACTGTGCTATATACATACGTTTATAGTATAGCGCGCGTTAGTCAGCTATAGTGTGATCCTATTCTATCCAACCCGATGCTAGTCAGTGCTTGCGGTACGTGCGGCGTGCAAGAAGGCGCTGATGCGCGCCTTACGTGTGTTTTAACGTTCGAGTCAACCCTTGAAAATTGGCATAATTGCATAATCTCAGTGTAAAACAAAGGATTAATCGCACCGAGCCACGAGGGATTACGGTGAATCGTATATGGGAATCGTTAAAGGGAATTTTTCATGAGCCCTAGGGTTTTTCATAGGTATATTTTTTAAGTACAGTGTGAACATATATTTATGTATTATGCGTATATATGTACAGCCATAAGTAGTTACTCTCTTATATGGGAATAACTCGGAGAGCTCGTGCGCCCTCTTTGCACTCGGCTAATTAACGGGAGTCAAAGTTCAATTGGTACTATGGTGTGCTTTCTATCCCTGTACGTAAACGTCTTCTAATTGGAGGATGTCACGAGGATGATAATTAGCCACTAACTGTGATTTGTACGCGATCGCCAAGTTTCACGTCAGGAACTTGCCAGGAGTAGAGAGCTCGAGGGTATCCTTGTTCCTCTTGATTAGTAAATTTTGTATCCGATGCGATCTTGTTGTTAGTCAATAATGCCATCGTGTTTTAAAGTGTCACTGTGTATACGACAGATAGGATTTATCGACATATAATATATGTACGTACACGTGTAGGAAGTCGGATCGCTCGTATCATTCTTATTGTAATTGTCGCTAATCGAGTATGTTGCTGAATTACGCGGAAGAGCCAATATTTCTCGTAGCACGCGAAGAGCTTACGTAATGCGGACGACGGTTGGCGCCGGAACGCGAACCGCATCGCGGATGTATAACTGAACGTCTGATCACGACTAGACGCCTGATCGTAGCAAATTGAACTATAATGAGGCCGATGGATAATTTTGAAAATAATCGATAATCGGTCTTAGACGATTGGTATTGTTACAAAGATACACGTCATATATGGATTGTTCGTGTAAGGATATAAACGCACGGTATTACACAGTGCAGTGCTTGTGGCGTATCTTTCGATCTATTTCATTTTTACTTTTAAATGCTTTACGAACTTGACTTAAATTTCTAACGAAGAATCCTCTTTATGGGTTCTTAATAGACGGCCAATATCCTTGGTCAATTAATCATTCGAGACGTCCTTACAAGCTTCCGATATTTCAAAAGGCGGCGGGGATCCCGATAAAGGGAAAAGAGAGCGAAGAAAAAGTGAAAAGTGCCGAGGTAAGAACGGGAGGATCAAGGCGTATCCGTAATCGGAGTGGAATCGTTAATTCTAAGGAATAGAGACTCCTCGAACATCGTCGACGAGGAAGCTCGTGTTCGCGCCACGTGCTCTCCCCGGATGACGGATTATCGAAGTTTGCGTACGTCTTCGAGGATATCGTGGGGTTTTCTTTATTTTTCATTTTTCTTTCGTACAACCTTCCTGTCACTTTTCTTTCGAACTCAGCTGTATCCTTCGTCCTTATACTCGGCTCCCCCCAAGCTCCTTTAGAATCCTTGTAAGTTTAGGCCTGCCACACTCCCCCTTGAGATTGTCCGTCTATCGTCCGGTACTGCAAGATTATTTTTTATCTTAACTATACAGGGGCACCAGGGTGCGATTGGTACATTAGTGCACGTGGTGACGCGATACGATATGATGTGTACGTACAGACATTGCTGAATATATATATATATATATATATAATATAAACAAGTGCAAGTACGAAGTGTGTAAACGAAGGACGATGTACCGTTATCTCAGTTGTCTCGTTATCTCCACGACTTAATTCCACTTTTGTTTAATTACGCGTCTACACATGGCTGCGTAATCATTTGCGTATATAGGAAAAATGTCCTATTTGAATTTGGACGTACTCCTAGTACCTGTAGACGCACGTTCGTTCTGCTCTTTTATCGAGTTGAGTCTTAACTAAGAGTTTAAAGTCATTCGGGACGTCTTAGTCTCGATTTCAAGATTTTTCGTCGCCCGGTATATGTTATACAGTATGTATATAGATATAGGATTTAGCTAGTTTAAAAAGGGCACAAGGGCGCCTGCCAGACGGCAGGTGATGACCGAAGCCACAGGGGTTTCTAACAGCCTCCAGAAATTAGCTGTTAACCCTAATACCAGTTCTGCTCCTTGCTCCCCGAACCATCCCTTACCAGGATCTCATCCCTAAGAGAGACAAGGACACAACCCTGAAATTTACTGAACCTCTACCAGGTGCGAGAGCCCATTCACGTCGTGCCGGTTCTAGCAGTCGTTTCGGGACACGTTAGGTTGCATTAAATTAAATGTATTTTCACTCCTCTCGCACCCCTTTGCTGCTTTATATATGTATATGTATATTCCTGACCTGTTACTATATTCACGTTTTACGGTGCTTAACATTTCTTGGACTGTTTCGCAGTCTATGCGATACGTATTGGAGTCTCGGTGACTTTCTGTGCTGTGAAATTTTTACTGGTGTCTCCGTGGCACCTTAAAGCCTGGATCACGGGTCGCTCAAATTATGTATAGCGTGTTCACTTTCACTAGACTCACGCGTAGAGTCGTGTGTCTTATTCAAGTGTTTCAGAGATAAATGGAATTGCTTTCGCTTTTCAGAAATAGTTCAAAAAGGTACCGACCGGTTTGAGTGGCACTGCACGAGACATTCGCAGGTTTAAGTGTCTGCACGCCAAGAGGTCTGGTGATAAGAAGAAGATGAGGGCTGAATACGTGTTATCAGTAGGATATTATCGCGTCGTGTAAGAGACGAAGACAAAAGAGTGAGGATGTAGTTTGGAATTTTCCCTAAATAGCCAAAAAGTAATAAGCAAGTTAGCAAAGCATTTTCAAATATCGTCTAATAATATCGAACGATACTCAAAAAGTGAAAAATAATCCTAATATCGAAGCTCTGTGAACTCCCCTTAATAGTACGTGCGCGTAACTGGACTCGTGATATATTATGGCCAGGTGAGTTAATATGGATGCCTTTTCTTTTTCTTTTTAATGCGAACGAGAAAGAGTGAAAATAATTTTTCTTCCTTGAAATTATTGCGCCATTTAATACCAGCGCCATTGAGCACATACGCTTCAATTACGACTTGGCAAAATAAATTAATAAGCCCTCCCATTAGGCCGTGCCTATAATTGACGATGGCTTTGGCTCACCTCGTCTGCTAATATACTGGCAGCTCGCTTTTAACGTGGAGCCATAGGCGGGGGCTGGCGGGCAAAATGCAACTATCAGTATATATATATATATATAGTCTACGTACAAAGTTATGAAATATATAACTACACATTGATCGTATATACTCCGTGAGTTTGCAAGTTTCGTGTAAGCGCCTATAATTAGTGTTGCCAGCATAGCTTCTTATATAGCACAGTCACTTGCTTACTTGCGTATTACTGGGAAAGGCTTGAGGAGCTTAAGTCATTAACTTTATCGATAACCCGCTACTCTGTTCTAGTTAACTTCTCCAGTGCGCTCACCTGTCACTCACTGACTTCCGAGTGACTCTCAAAATGATTCGTACCCATGCTGTCGTTAAATTCAATGTCTCCCTGATCAACCTGAAATTTTCAATTACCGCAATGAGGTTCATTGCGAACTTACCTTGACTCGCGTAGATTATGCGAGAATACTTTAAATTCAAATTCGATGTATCAGCCTTTTAATAAATTTCCTTATTTGTTTCGACTCAGAAAATCAGGTCGGAAAATTATTCGTTCTATAAGAAATGCTAGAACTTTCTAGGTGCAGAAACTTAAATGACGATCGGCGTTACGCTGTCTTTTGTTTCCATCTGGTGAAACAGTACGTCACTGCATGCAAATCAGTCGTTCCGTTAGTACGTAAAAACAGGGGGCGCTGAGAGTCAGATAGAATGGCAGCGGAGAGGCTGTTAATATTAAAATGGCACAAGGAAGGAAAATGTTACTCACGAAATAAGTGAATTATTTGGTAGTGGTATGTGGAGTGTGGAATGTGTTCTTAAAAAGATAATAAATAATAGCAATATCGGCAATAATCATAGCAATGCTGGCCGAAGCAAGATTTTGACACAGCGGGAAGAAGTTGCTTTTGTACGAGAACTAAAGAAAAAACCCTTCGTTAGCGGACCTCAGTTAGCTAAATGCGTGTATGAAGATTTTAAAAAACATCTCAGTGCTGACCTACGTGAACCTGGCACCCGACTTAAAAATATTATAATTTTGAAAACACGATTCGATTGTACCCCGTTTATACCTGTTTGTACCACTTTAATTTTCGTTTGTACCTCAAAGAATTTGAAATTACAGGGGGGTCAAAAACCCGCTAGCACCCAATTTGGAGTAATTTAAATTCTGTTTGCAGGGATGAATTTAGAATCGTTTGTACCCGTTTGTACATACCTCCTTTCCTTTCGATAAATATTAATATATAAAAACATTTTTTTTCCTTTTTTGTTTTTTCTTTTTTTGGCTCTTCCTTTTTTGCTTTTTTACATTTTTTGTCGCTTATGTTTTTTGAATGTTTGTATTAAACCTTATGAACATTTGTCCAAGTTTATATTCCGTATAATAATATCGCATTCTAAAATTTTAGTATAATAATTTAATAGAATAATAGAATAAGGGAGGACTAGCTACGATTTTATTTTGTTTATAGAAATAAGCTGAATATTTTTCTAATTCCATTGCGCATTCACAAGTTCCAGGGCGTTTTGAATACAGTTTCGGACTATATAAACGTCTTAATTTATCATCCACAATTTCTACAAACTAGCTAAATTTTTTTGAATGGTATTATTACTTACATTTTCAAATCCACCAAGTCAAGAAGATTACTAATTTTACTTTACCTTCATTTGCATTCGTATTCTAATGAATTAACTTTATTAATCAATATTATTTTATTCGTATGTTATAATTAGGATAGTTACAATAATAAGAGTAATAAATTACTCTTTGATGTTAACAGTACTGTAATCAACAATTCCAATGGATTTGAAAATGTAAGTAATAATACCATTCAAAAAAATTTAGCTAGTTTGTAGAAATTGTGGATGATAAATTAAGACGTTTATATAGTCCGAAACTGTATTCAAAACGCCCTGGAACTTGTGAATGCGCAATGGAATTAGAAAAATATTCAGCTTATTTCTATAAACAAAATAAAATCGTAGCTAGTCCTCCCTTATTCTATTATTCTATTAAATTATTATACTAAAATTTTAGAATGCGATATTATTATACGGAATATAAACTTGGACAAATGTTCATAAGGTTTAATACAAACATTCAAAAAACATAAGCGACAAAAAATGTAAAAAAGCAAAAAAGGAAGAGCCAAAAAAAGAAAAAACAAAAAAGGAAAAAAAATGTTTTTATATATTAATATTTATCGAAAGGAAAGGAGGTATAAACGGGTACAAACGATTCTAAACCAACAACCCTTCGCAGATTTGAGCCAGCTCAAAAAATGGCGGAGTTACCCCTTAGTCAATTTTGAAAATCCTGTATCTCCTTACCCATTGGGGTACAAAAGAAAATAACGGTGGTACAAACGGGTACAAACGATTCTAAATTCATCCCTGCAAACAGAATTTAAATTACTCCAAATTGGGTGCTAGCGGGTTTTTGACCCCCCTGTAATTTCAAATTCTTTGAGGTACAAACGAAAATTAAAGTGGTACAAACAGGTACGAACGGGATACAATCGAATCGCGTTTTGAGAATTATAATATTTTTAAGTCGGGTGCCAGGTTCACGTAGGTTCAGTGCTGATATACGTAGAAGAGTTGTTGGGAGTCGTGATTTTCATGGTAGAGGTGGCAGCTAAAAAGCCTTACATTAGTACAGAGAATCGTCTGAGGCGATGGAAGTTTGCCGGAGAGTACGTAAATAAAGGTAATTCTTTCTGAAAACATGTAATCTTTTCGGATGAGAGTAAATTCAGTGTTAATGGTTTAGGGGTGTATGTCTTGAAATGGTATCGGAAAATTAGCGTTTACCGATGGTATAATGAACGAGATGGTACATTTGGAAATTTTGTTAAAAAAAGCCTTCGAGCTAGCGAATATAAATTGGGATTGGAAAATACGTTTGAGCAAGACAACGATCCAAAACGCACTGCGTGATTATTCAGCTATGGATTTTTTACAGACTCCCCACCGATTGCAAACACCTTCACAATCCCCGGATCGTAATCCAATTGAATATTTATGGACAGTAGTAGAAAAGCGTCTGCGTCGTTGTCAGATTACGTGCGTAAGAACATTAAAGGAAAAATAGTGGAAGCTTGGAATAGCATCGAGACTGAAATCCTGGAAAAATTGGTCGACGGCATGCCTGATTGTTTAGAAGCAAAAACTAAAGGAAACGGTGGACCTACCGAATGTTCGTTAATTGCTTATTATTTTCCTTTTTTTGAAAAATAATATAAGTACGAATTATTTGGTGACCTGATTTTGGGAGTTGAAACAGATAAAGAAATTTATTTAGGCTGTTACGTCCAATTTGGATTTATTAAAGTATTCCCATGTAATCTGTATGAGTCAAGGCACGTTGGCAATGAACCTCATTGTTGTATTTGAAAGTTGAGGTTGATCGGGCAGACATTGAGACATTTGACATTTTGAGATCCACTGTACCTACACAACGTATATCGATGTTACGGAGTTGTCGTTCTGAGTGACTTTCTTCAATAAATTGACAATTAACGGTATTGATGTTTTCAAAGTATTACGTAAGGCACTATAGGCTCTTTTCCTAACGAGATCACCGTGAGTAATGGTATCAATGAAAATTAAACTAAAAAATTAAAATGAAAAAAAAATTTTTTTTTTTTTGAGATATTGAGATGATTTCGATTATCTAGAGAAAAAGGAATTATTGAAGTATCGTACAGTATCTGCTTATGATACAAAAGTGAATTGAAACAGTGTTAGACCATACAAAAATTATGTAATTAATAATAATTATATGACAATACCCATACGACCTCGTTTTCTCGTGGTGCAATTCCGGCATGATCGATCGGCAATAAACAACTGCGGTTATTGTTCTGACAGAAAGATTAAAAAGGCCCCTCAAGGTGAGCGTAGTACGCGTTACGCGTATCTTCGTTAAGTTACGCCGCGTCCTTAGATCACCTGAGAAAAATTTGAGAATCTGTCGAGCTCGCTGATTGCTCGATTGTGTTATCACATTGGTAAACAGTGAAGTTTGATATCAGGTCTTAGTGTCAATTTTTAACAATAATTAGTACCATATGAATTTCATTTAAACACGCATTGCAATTCCATCGCTTGTTTATATAAACATGCAAAGTTCTGTTGGAGTAAGTCAGGTACAGTCTGTGTATCGGTAAGAAGGTCACTACAGTACACTCTGTTAAGATATTATCGGTATTGCATAACACTTAACGTTTTGTTACTTTGAAAAGTTATCACTGTCCGTGCAATTATATCTTGAGATTATATTTTCATGCGAATAAGAACGTCCAACTTTACCAGTTGCAAGTTATGTTATGAAGTTGGTATCATTAAGCACAAGCAGTTGGATTTTTTGTTTGACATCTTTTCTTGAGTTCCATAACGATGCTTATACCGTTAGTTCAGTCGTTTGGTCTTTTTACCTGGAAAGTTTCAGGGGAGTTTCGAAAATTGGTATTTTTATTGATTTTCACGTAATCCTTTCGAATTTTCATTTTGCCACCTTGGCATCTTTGCCGCTCCTTTCGGACTCATTTTACGATTCAAATAGTTATACGATAGATTAAACTAGATGAAATTCCCTGTAGCTTAGTTTTTTTTTTTTTTTTTTTTTTTTTTTTAATAAAAAATTGATGAGTTCTTTGACGCTACTTTGGAAAATGGCAGCTTCGTCGCAATGTTACTTCACGAAATGTAATTACGAACGTCTTGCAACTCGTTGAAATTGAAGGGTGCACTCTCGGTTTGCGTAATAATCTTAAACGAGCGCGTTAAATAACGGCTGGAGGTTTCAAAGTGGTAGCTCGTGGGTGGTAAGGAGAGAAGGAAGTAGGGAAAGAGACTGGATGGGTACGAGACCCGCAAAATCTACTCCGACACGTGTATTGGCGAAAAAATTAATTTCCACTCCACCATGAGGTACAGTAAGTGGCGCGAGTTATGATGACTACAGGAGAATTACCGATAAGATAATGAGAAACCGGATACCGTAGACCGAGGTGTCGTCATAGAGGAACGATCGGGCGGAAGTCAGTGAGAATTGACAGCTGAATCGAGCAGCATCACCCTTATTAATATTCATATTGTAATTAGAGTTAAGTTCATTTTTAAATCATTTTTAAAAAGGATAAATTCATATCCAACAATTTAATTTGCCTTTATTTTTTTTCAACGCTTGGTCAAATATTTATCGTCAATACGTGCGTTGGTGTAAAATCCTATTGATTTACGGCGTTCGAACGCTGAAACTACTCATTTTATAAAAAAAAAAAGGAATAGTACATAAACTATGAAATTTCTCTCTGGTTTAATTTATTACATAACTATTTTCATCATAAAGTCGTTGGAAACGAAAATATTGCCAAAAAAATGGCACCAGCAGTAAAATACGAGATGGCGAAATGAAAATTCGAAAAGAGCAGCTCAAAATCTATAAAATTGCCAAATATCACAACTCCCGCAAAACTTTCCACGTAACCACCTTTTTCAGCACCAAATGACTGTACTATGTAATCTTGGGCAGATAAGGTTCCCGTGGAATTGCTTTGCAAGTCAAATATTTTAAAAGGTTCCTAATCCTTTGTCGGTAACTGTTGGGTAACCAGGGAAGGAAGGGCTAAGGTACAGACGCCGTGTTTGAAAAGGAAAAGAAACCAACGTTCTAAACTGAATGTTCCGTCACGTTTCTTACTGGCATTGAGCCAGTTTGAAATCTTTACTCTTGGTGCTTTCTTCCATCTTTTTATCATTCCACCCACCTCTTTCTATCATTACCCCACGTATATGTTACCAACCAACAGAATCAAATGCTCTGGGACGGAATCTGGATGCTCGCACGTTCGCTAATTTTAATCCAGTCTCTCTCTCTCTCTCTCTCTCTCTCTCTCTCTCTCTCTCAAGAAAGATTCTAAGAGCAGCCATGACCGCTGCTTGTCTCGCGAACATTATCTTCTTCCTCTTCATCAGAATGGCTTATGGTTACTTGGAGAGGCAATTGAATCCCGCCCGAAATTCACAAGAGTTCGCGTAATCGTTATTCCTCTGCACGGATCAGACGCTATTATGTATTTCGCGATATCTCAAAACCAGCATCGTCTCTGAGTTATATAAAATACATGGTATATATTTGAGTATCCAGATTTCTCGGTAGTTAGGCCAAGGATTTTTAGCAAGAAATTCTTGTAATGTCTATCGATACTGGAATAACGCGCAGGTTATAAGAGTTCTTCGTTTCTCTTTGATTTTTTTTCTTTCTTAGAACAAAAAAGTAAACAAAAGCCTTCACGATCGTTCGGGAAATTACGTCTCGACGAGACAGTTCGATAGGACGTTACACAAAAAGCGGTTGGTTACCTTGATAACAATCGATTCAGCCTCATGGATGAGTTAACGGGGCGAAAGATGAAATCTGCGAGATAGAAGGAAGAAGCTCACGTCACTTGTTGATTCTTATGCATTTTTCCGCGTATGTCAACCAGTCATTTCGATGCAGCGACACGTGCTCCGTATCATACGCTATGAATTACAATTGTTATTAACAATTCTTTACGTCTCTACCCTCGAAATTATTGGAAATCGAAATGCTATTCTTCAACGGGTTCATCGTTGTATTACGAAACGCACTGTAGGGTTTAGGCACTAACGCTCCTACGTAAATATCTATAGATCTTACGTATGTTGACTCTCGAAGAATCCACTCGAAAAAGAACATCTGGCGTCAGCCATTATTTCTCTAAGATTCAATAACGGCGAATTCTCTTACAAAGTTATGACTCGTAGGGTAAATCACGTTAGTAATTCTTAGGGACAAGTATTCCGGAATGTGATGAGGAAAATTGAGACTTCCCAGTGTACAAGGAGACCGTTACCGTTATCCTTGTATCCAGCCACATCCGGTCCTCCCTCAGTGCTTCCTTCCTGCTCGCCATTAACCGTTCCGCGAGGTCTTCTCCCTTCCGAATAAACTGCGTGAGTCACACAAGGAAAAATGTAAGGTCCAGTCAATTTTTATTACCCGGAAGTTCTTAGAACGTGCTGTCGAAACAAGGAAAACGTGCGCCGCTGTCAATCGTGAGGTTGCTGATTCTTTCGTCATATAAGAGAAGGTGTTTCATAAATTTTCGCAATTTCCTATCTTTACCGTGAGTGCGAGAGAGATGCGTTGATACGTCGACACGCACGTAAGAGAAAGACAGACATATACCGCAAGCCCCAGAACGATGTTTCGGCTGCCCTTAAAAAATCTTTCGGTAACGGTTTAACGTATTGAAACGATCTAACGGTCCGTTTAATAATTAATATAAATGTTTGTAGTTATAATTAAATAATTGTAAAAAATAGTTTTCACCACTGAACTGTTCTTAACTGAATGAAGATTATGCACAGCCTTGATCCGTTCAAAAATGTGGAAGCTGCATGGCGGATACGCCCACCGCGACGCCGGCCTACCGGATGTGCGCTGACATATTACAGTACGTTATACAGGACCGTCTGACAGATGACGTAACTCCGTTCTGCTTCGTTACAATGGTATCCTTTATAATCTACGCGCCGGCGTCTGGTACTAGCATACATTATTCGTGCGGTCACAATTTCTCAACAGCAACGTCGCTCTTTGTCCGTCATTAAAACAGAAACACATGTTACGGATTGTGCGGCGGAAGAAAAAAGCGTCCGTGACGCAAGACAATACAATGGACCGTGCTTGGGGGTTTTTTGAACTCGACGAAATTATTCCTGACTTTTAGCCGAGAAACACGTTTTTCTTACTCCGCGGTAAAAACGACGCGGACGGTTCTGCGTTTGTTTCCTTTGGCGTCGAGTTCGAGTAAGGTCGAGCGACGGCCTTCGTCCATTTTAGACGCGTCTTTCGACATCATCTACACGATTGTATTGCAGAGACCCGGAAAATCCTTAGATCATTGATCTACGTTGTTACAGAGCTTTTCAACCTTTCGGATCTTCAGCAATGCATTTCTTTATATACTTTGGTTACAAGCCTTCGGATTTTCTCGACTGATAACAGGCTGTGAAATAAGACGTAGGAGAGAGTGGGCTAATATCGGTCAATGGGTAATACCAGCGACCCTGATTTCAGCTGAACGAAGAATATGAACAGGAATCCCGTTGCATACTTTTCCTACTGTAAAATAAATATAAAAAATATCATTTCGCTATTTTTGTCCGACGCAAAATTAATATGAGGTTCGAGTTAAATAATTGACACGTATCGATGCAAGATTTTTCATGGTTATGATAACGGTTTATGTATACACTTAAGGTCGAGAAATCTAATTTCCCGATGATTCTTGAAAGGTCAGTTTAATATCTTAGTTAATTATTGACGAAATCGAAATATTGTCACCTACGAATTATTATACGAATTATTACGGGAATCTACTGTCCCACTTAACTCGATTCGGTTGTTGATGCCTGAGACGAAGACAGAAAGTAAATAATTATTACCTGTATCCAAAATTTTATTATAATCTTTAGATATTTTTATCTTACACACATAGTCCACTCATGTTAGCTGTACCACTTGTTAGTCGACATAGTAGAATACAAATTTCCCATTTTGAAATCGGTAAAATCTGTCTCCTGAAATATCATCCTCCTGGCTGCGTTTTTGGGTTATTTCGTACACCGACATTACTCGACCTCTAGCCAGCGTCACCCGTCTCCGTGACTAGTACGAGCTAATGCAACATTTTTGAAATAATTCAAAAATTTTAATAATCAGCCATTTACTAAACTAATATTATCTAAAATACATAAGGTTTAAGCTTGGGTGGCTGGTATTCGCACGTTCTCTTCTACGATCATACTTTTGAATGGAAATAGCGCCGGTCGGTTTCCTGTCCTGTGTATAGTCTCTGTAGCCTAGTGTCAAGGTCTCGTTGGAAGTGAATTGCTTGCAGCATTGATTGTTGAGTATGGTAATGGCAATGGTAATGACTAAACCATATTCTCCTATTGTGGAGTCTCTGCGCTTTAGAATTCAGCTGTACTACATAGATCATATAGATCATAGATACATGTAGAAATAAGTGGATACCTGATGATGTAACTAGAACCTCCGAGAAGAAGACCCATTACTTAGAGATAGTACTACCAGCACGTGGACTGTCGTTTTTTATTTTACGGTTTTCAAAAAAATTCTCTTCTCACCACCGTTATATATTTTCCTATACTTTATTGCCGTACCGCGTATCTATCGACGATCTGCGTACATGAATCATTGGAATTTCGCAAGCATCGCGAACTTATGCAGGTTTTACGATCGGCCAAGCGTATAAGTGACCTGCCCGATGTACGCGATCGATCGTAACGGCTGTGATAAATCAATCGACAAACTTTACGAGAATTGATTCGTCATTGGGAATTCTCTGCTGATCCTCAATGTCGATAAAATCAAAAACGAGAGAAATAGTCGGAACCAAATCGAATTATTGGAATAAACAATACTTAAGTAGAATTGATTTTATGCCGGTATACATATATCATATTACGTAAGATTTATTTATCAGAAGTTACTTCATATTTTGTATCAAGATCGATTGTTTACTGACGACGGATAAAATCCTCCACCTTACGATTTATCATCATTCAATAACACCCGCACCTTGTCAGATATGAACCCGGTTAAGTATATATATGTATGTGTATAAATAGTAATAAAGTATAGTTTGGGGACAGTTTCAGTAATACAGCCGCTAGTTTGAGAACAATTGTATAGTTTCGGGTCGGACCTCAAAGTTTTTTCAACATAATGTATATTTTGAGGCCCATAAAGCGACTGTCACACCAAATTTGTTTACTTTTTTTTTAATGCTAGACATCCGGAGTTGTGATGAGCTTAGAAACTGTTTCCTTAGGTTAGGTTAGGTTAGGTTAGAATTTCAATGGTGTGATGCGTGAGGGTATTAGCTAAAAAAAACGTTAGCTTGCTATTTTGAATGCCGCTTAACCGCCTGGGTCCTCAAACTATACTTGTTACATGATTATATATATATAATTGTACTTATGGTATAAAGAATAAATTTGTATCTACTGTGGTAATTAGTCGAAGCAATCAAAGTCTGGATATAATTATATTATATGTATATGTAGAGACTAGATTCTACTTGGATTCACTTGGAGGGATGAATTTACTATTGGTTCGTTTGTATTTAAAATTTTCAATACGGGAAGGAGAATGTGAGATTCGTGAGATGTCAATATCAGTCTCTCTGTTCAACATTATAGCGATATTTCTTTATAGCATTTATATCACTATGCAGACAATTGTTTACTCATAGACCACTAATAAGTTGAATATAGGTATATTCTCGATATAGGATTAACCAATACGAAAGCACCACTTGAAGTCAGGTCGGCCATAGAAATCAAGTTGAAGTATTAACTTCAAACGGCCTTTTTGGTCTGAATAACCCTATACTATATTTCCTTTACCCTTTATGGGTTCACATAACCCTATATCAGGTTATTTAGGTTGTATCAACTGAAGTTGACTTTATTATAGAAGTTAAACGGTCGTACTAACTTCAGTTGGTGTGTTTAAGCCGAATAACCCTATATGTATATTATATATATACAGAGTGGGACACTTATAGGACGACCAGGTCGATTTTTTCGGAAATGATGCCAGATATAAAAAAAAATGTTCCAGACATAAGTTGTAGGGTTTTAAGGGGGGTGGAAAATTCCATTATTGAATTTCTTCGTGCCTGCAGGCGGTAAGGTAATTCAAAGGTAAAATTTAATTTTTTCAATGGGATGATCCAATTTTTTTTTTCTGAAATCGAAAGAGCATTTAAATTTGGGTGTACAAACACTAGTATACTAATGGCCCTAAATTGATAGATGATAAAATATTTAAAAAATATCTGTTCTAGGTAGCCAACGTGCTTACCTAGTGCACGTTGTGCACGCGGCTTAATTCGTAATTTGACTAGGGCCATTAGCTGGCTAGGGACGCGCTCCACTAGGATTCGACGTGTAGTAGTCGACTCGCGAATAGCATAGTTCCCAGGTAACGCAGAGAATGGATAATTTTTCATTAATTTTTGGAAATAAGAAAAATATCTTTAAAATATCTCATCAGCTGTCAATGTTGGATCATTAGCGTGCTCGTACTTTTAGACACAAAATTGAATTCTCTTTTGACTTTCGAAAAAAAAAATTGCATCATTCCATTGAAAAAATTAAAGTTGGCCTTCGAATTACCTTGACACCTGCACTTTTCGAGGGAATTCAATAACGGAATCTTCTGTCCTCCTTGAAACGTTTTTTTATATCTGGTTTCGATTCCGAAAAAAATCGACCTGGTCGCTATAAATGCCCCCCACCCTGTATGTATGTATATCGTTTTCTTATTTCTACTGTGCAAACGTAGTTTCTTTTTTCATTCTTTCCCTTTCTTATTGCTATCGATACAAGCATTGATAATGCTACTGTCAGTGGGCACTAAGCAATAATTCTTATGTATTATTCTTTCTATTGACTGTAGTCGATCCACGTGTTCAATGTGTTTTTTTGACAGTTTGAAAATGATGCAATCCTTAGCAAGTCGTACGCGGTCAACATTGAAAGATAATATGTATATTTCAATGCAAAACCATGCACGTCCATTCTTTGTAAATAAATGTATGCAGAACGACGCCTAACTTGCTAGAGACTAGATTATTTTCCATCCTTAAAAAAAGCACATTGAACTCGTGGATAGACTATAGGTAGACATAGTAGCTATAGTGGAAGCAACTATAACACGTGGTTACGTGTTAGCTGGCGCCAACTATCATATTTCGAGATTATCTAGTCCAATCCGTGGGAAAGTTACGTATCGTGTTATTCAATGACGAACCGCAAAGTTTTCGCAATTTGCGAAATCATCTTTACTATTGCGCATTTTATTGACACGTGCAATAATTTCTTTATTCCGTACAATTTTAATTGTCATTCGTACAAAGTGCGTTGAAACAAAATTTGTTTTACGTACATATTTCAACAGAATTTCGAAATGCTTTTTTCTTTTGTATCTTCATTCGTTTTTACGACGGGGAGCACACTTTTTCTGTTTACTATTGGCTTTTTCAAAATTCCTGACCCACGTCAATCATTCTTGTCGATAGCTACTATAATATAACGTAAGGCGTCACGGATCGGAGGTCGGCGCCAGACTATTTTTCTTACTCGCAATTCTTCCCGCTACTATCGTGTGTGGTGATAGGAGACTGGGTAGCGATAGTGAAAAAGTGGAGAGGTGACGCCAATTCTTGATATGGGGTGCGTACAAAAGATATGCGAAATCAATATTTCGAATAAAATATATTTTTTGCAACCAAAATGATCGGTGTGCATTCGAGTGAATAATTTTTGAAAATATTCGTGTGCTTATATTTATATAGAACGTATAAAATTATACATACCAATGAGTGTGTGTATAGGCACGCAGGGTGACGCACGTGGCTGTCATTTGTCCACTGCAACGCGGTGCACCTGCGTGAGTGCGTTAAGTCTGTTCGCAAATGCGCGCAAATAGATCCGTCCGTTTCGTCAAACGTCTCGATATTTTTGGTCCAGGTCTCACGTAACGTAGATTATTTACTATATATGTACCTTGAGTTATGTGATCAGATATGTCGGTAGGTATAACAAAAAATTGTTATACGGAAGATCGAGAACGTTGTTCTGAATATGTTTTTGGACAGTTTTATTTCTTCTTCATCCTTTTTCTATACTTAGGGGGGAGGGAAGGGGGCAGAGAGAGAGAGAGAGAGAGAGAGAGAGAGAGAGAGAGAGAGAGAACATTTCGTGTTCCAATTAATGAACAGCTAGGTAACAAACGAATTTTGAGAATTGCCTTGAACGGGCCCAGTGACTTACCCACCAAAGAATCTCGCCACTAAAATAACTACGTGACGTCCTTCCGGCGTTATACAAAACGCCCATGATTCTTAGTTAATCCGATAGGCCTACGAAAAATAGTGAAATGAAGCGTAAGAGCGATAGAGACAACGGAGAAAAAAATAAGGGAAAAAAGTGCATCCAAATCAAATGACTCATGTTTATTACAAATATGCTCTAAAGGATAAGACATAGCTTCTGCGCATTCATATTAACAATTATCTTTTGGATAACGTAGTAATTAATGTCGCAAACTTCTTGAACTGATGATTTTAATTACACTGGAAAAAATATACTTTGATCACGAAGCCCTTATCTTGCGGTTTGTATTTTGTGGTCACCGAATGCCAAAAATTTCGAGTCGCATAATTCTTTCAGTTTTTCGGTAATTATTGCGGGGGTCAGGTCAAAATTATTGTTAACCTTGCAGAATGTGCGCTAAATTCTGTTATGGGAAAGAGTATTTTTTTAAAATTCCTCTCTTTTACGATTTTCGTTGACATTTCACTCGTATGGTAAATAAGAGATCCTTTTAACTAAAGTCACTAGTTCTTTTTTTTAATTAATGAAATGCACATACATGCGTATCCTGTATACAGGGTTATTCAAAAGTATTGTGAATCACATGAAGCTTGTTCCGGCCATAGAAAGTCAAATGGACCTGCTCAAATCCAGTCAGTGCAATAATCCTGAATAACCGCGTACGTACGTTTTGCTTTATTATCATTGGAATCGTAATTGACATGGACCGCTAGAAAAAAATATAATTCCAGGAATATTCCCGGATATTCCGTGGGTCGTTGGTTTCCCAAAATTTGTTTTCCTCATCCATATCTAGCAGCGCGACAAACAGTTTGCCATCCTGGCTCATGCGTAGTCGTTGCTGTTTGAATTCGCAATGCAGCCAAGACTCGCAGTGGCGCATTGCACGACATTAATTCTGATTTATTGCAATGCATTTTAAGAGCAACACATAACGCTTTCTCGCTCCCTCATTTTTCAGTAATGAAATTTTACGGGGTAATTCACGCCACAGATATACAGATATACCTTATCGCATCTCGTTATATGTCACAGGTTACGTTTTCCCTGGAAAGTTATAAAATCATTCACGCTTAGCAATACCGCTCGTCCAGTAAAGGTCAGCTATATTTCAACGAAATACAAAAGCAGCCATCTTTTCCAACTAAAGGGCAGCACGGTCGGCGTCGTTTCATCCGCACTTAAAAAAAAAAAAAAAAAAAAAAAAAAAAAAAAAAAAAAGAAAAAAAAAGAAACAACCGAAATAATTTCATTAACCCATAACATCTACACTTCCGGCCACTTTCGCTATCCACGGTCTTTGTCCCCAGCCGCCTCTCCGCGAATCGGCCATTAGCGTTCCTGGGACTATTTTCATTTTACGTTACCAGAAAATACAGGGACTCCGACGTCCCGTCAATTATTACACTACGTCATAGGCAGTGGCATGCCGTAAACCCAAGAGACAATATCAAACATAAAGTAACCCGAGTATACCTGGACGCAGTAGCAGGTAAATACACAACGGTAATGGTACCTAGTTAAAATGCCCGTTAATGACTAAGGGGAAAGCAATTAACCTCGCAACGATCTTTATTCGTATAAAATTAACCCGAGACCACCTGGAGGTCCGTTTTACTCATTTTAAAGAAAGCCACGGCACAGCAGTAACGTTACAGGTAATACTTACGTAAAAGTTCATCCCCTAGCAGGGGACATTCGTGACGGTCGGGTTGGTGGCTTCATGTAAATATAGCACAATAATTCAATTCGTAGGACGATAATTACGGCCATTAGCTTGATGAGCAGAGGACATTACGTTCGATAGGCTTTCGATACAATGTAGATACCGGTTAGGTTAGGTTAGGCGCACTGTAAAGCGGCCTAACTAGGTGTACGAGGATCATTCGATATCCGTTTATAGAAGTTCCTGAGGTGTTCCTGAAGTTGATCGGACGTCGGGGTAGCTCCTATAGTGTGTGTGAGGTGGAGGAGAGGGGCAGGTAGGTAGGAGCTTGGTACAACCCCCCGGCAGCACGCACACCCTCTGCTGGCCAGTACAACCCTGGACGATGGTTCCCTCGAAGCCGCGTGAACATTCGCTCGGGGACTACGTCAGCAATAAGATGTCAGACGCCTGGGAGAGGTGGTCGCCATTGTTAGTCGCCGCCGTTACCCCGGGTACTGAGAAGGTACCTTGTACCTTGAAGGAACTACAAGAGTCTACAGAGGTTTCATATCGAATGGGCAGTGCCTGTAAGTTTAACGAAAGTACCTGGTGCGACTTCAGGTGACGATCCTGAACCTTCGTTGATCTAACCTTGTGAGCCATACCTTGAGTATACAGACAATTGGCATCATAGACGTGCTCCGTGATTACAGTGCGGTAAGACGATATACTGAAACGCTGGCGGGAGCAGCAGGATCCTGATTAGGTCACGTAGTTCCTGGAGCTGCTACGAATCTTCCACGAGCCGACCACCCGTCCGATTCTTTTGCTGATGTTTTACCGCGACTTATCGTTTAACTCGTTTTGCAATGCGATACTTTTTTTATCGTCCTGACAATGATAGCGTGGTATCCCGACGTATAGTCACAACAGGCTGCGCGTGCCTCTGTTAATCTGCTATCGGGATGACGAGTGTAAGGATCTGTATGTATTATTTATTTAATGTTCCAGGTTCGCGGAACGCAGTCAAGCTGGCTGCCTCCGCCGGTAACCCCGCTGCTGCCGTCGCCGCGTCCGCGCATCCTCCCGTGCTTTGGAGCTCGCGCAGGAAGCCGGGTAAGATATCCTCATGGTATTATATGATAACTTATCGTATTTCGTTATAAAAATACTGCAAGTATAGATATATGGTTGGGTATAGTAAAATATTAGATTTCAATGTCTCGTATTGTACGGGTGTATGCTCGTAGGAGAAATTTGGGACTTGTGACCAATCACCTGAAAGATATAGGGGCTTTGGGACCAATCGAACTTCTTGATATGGTATATAGTACATTACACTACAAGGGCAGAAAACTGAGTTTTCGGCACTGCTCGATAGAATGCCTGAGGCGAAGCCGAGGGCCTTCTATCGAGCAGTTCCGGGTGCTCAGTTTACTGCCCGTGTGGTGTATACCAGTTTTCTTTATACCATGGTCGAAAGTACATGATCGATGCATCGATTTCAGTGCGGAAAGCCTTGGATCTTTGCTGTGTAGACCCCTATCGGAGCACAGCAAAAATCCAAGGCTTTCTGCACTGAAATCGATGCGTCGATCATGTACCTTTGAGCATGGTATAAAGAAAACTTTTTTTTTGGCTTTTTGATAGCTTCGTATATGGTATCCTGGTAATTCGATTTAACGCAAGTGGTACCTGCGGCTTTTCTTATTTTGAGTGGTAACGAAAGGCGCGGGAATCGAGAGGATGAAGAGTGATTACGCGAAAGAACGTCGCGCGTCCATTTGCTCGGACGTCGAAACGAGAAGAAGGGCAATTGGCCGGGGTCAATTTCTCCGCGGCCGGCTAACTCGATACAGGACCGCGGTCGACCTTCTTATTGACCCCCGTTTGTCAATCCTGAATCCTCGGCCGCATCTCGACGAAGTGTCGGGGTCACTCCGCGACGTCCCGCTGGCGGAAATTGGATTTCGCGACGATTCAATTTGCGGACTTGGATGTCGACTTCTCCGCGCTTTCTCGGCCCTCTTTCCGATCCTCCTTTCTCCCATCGCTATTAGGATATTCATTCGCGATATAACCTAACCATACCCGTGTACCACACGAAGCCAAAACAGCACACGGGGAACATATGAGAATTTATATTTTCATAACGTTTCGTGACCGAGGACTCGAATATCCAGCACACTGCGAGCTTGGCATAAGGGATACGACCATTTGGACCCTTGCAGCATCTCTTTGGGTCACAATTATGCAAATGACGTTTATGAAAGAAAATGGGACCTTGTTCGATTTTTTTTTCTTCTTCTCAATATTACGTACTAGAAATTAGTGGGTCACGTGTTGACGGGTACCCTAAATCGATTCTACGGGAGCCACCAGTATCGCGACCTTGCGAATTCTATGCAAACTATGTGTTACTAGTGGCATTGACATGCTTGTCAATGTCGTACGTAGGTATTCGCCTTCAGGAGGGTTCTCCATACCGTCTAACCGTTCGCTCTAATTTCGTTAGACCGTACATGTGGGCCATCTGGGAGAATGATACGTAGGTAGAGAACGGAAGGTCCCAAAACATCGATATACACGTATCGAGCGACAACACACAAAATCGTGATAATTAAAAGAAAGCACCAAATTTTTTTCGAGAAAACACGATAAGCGCTAATAGAGAAAAAAAGAGGGATCTCAAATGTCATATCAGTCACGTGGCAGGTATCCAACTCGTATCGTACAATCTCTAAATTATTTTTATCAGTACCTGAGTCACGTGACAGACTGGAAAAATCCCAGACACACGTACATACGCCATAGGTCGTTTCTTGAGCCCCGATGTTTATGGTGACCGGAAACGGCCCACTACCCCCGATCCGGGCCCAGCATCCGTCACGAGGTCAGAAAAAGGGAGCCGTAAGTTTTCACGTGGGACGTATATCCGTGTCTGAAGTAAAAGGGACCCTTTTCTTTCATCCTTAAGCCAAGTTCACAAGTGGCATCTGTATTCCCCACTAATGTAACGCATACGTATATCCTACTCCCACGTTAGCCCACACTCGGCTCTCGTATACACGTGAGAACGAATGTCTGTGAACTCCGCACTGCGTACCCGCGTATGGTGAACCTTCGCTCTCAATTTACTCACGCGTCTTCGTTAGCAACTTCCTTCCTTAACGTCAGCGTCGGCAACGAGAGAGCTCAGCGTCAATTGTAGGAATACGCCAACGCTCACCTATAGAGATCACCATTTCCTACAGGGATGTCTTACGTAGGATTATGCATACAGAGAACGTGTGAACCTCCCCTTGGACTCGTTAGAATAAGCCCTACAAGCTTACGCTTATGACGCTCATGGAGCAGTCCTTCGTACATAAGGTCCCGTAAGGCACCTTTTGTCTATTGTATTTCGTACCTCCGTTGGATACTGCGTATCGACCTGTATTGATGTATTCCTTAAGCACGCATGTTTTCACAGTCGCGAGACGTTCATGGAAAGCGTCGTTATATTATTATGTCTTCTAGGTAGAGATTCTACGAGTCTCCACGATTCCCGAGAATGCGCACGGTTATAATGCTGTAAGGAGGAATGCGTGTGCGTGCTATTGTTATAGCTGCGTACCGCTAGGAATTTTCTAGGATATTATTATTAATGGAGTATGTAGGACCATTAGTGAGATCGTAGGGCAGTTGGGCAGAGGAGGGACGGCAGGCAGGGAGGTGGTATTATAAATCGTTAAAAACTTGGTTACAATTTTTAAACGATAAAACATGATTTTTTTTTTTAATACAATCACAATCTGTCAAATTTGAAACTTAGCCTCGAGTTTCACGATGAATTCGAAGCATGGTCTTATGATGGCAGGGATATAGTAACACCAGAAAAATTAGTCGTGAAGAAAGTTCGCACTTCGGGAACCAGATTAGAAATTGTTATATATTCGAGGAACTCCTAATCACGTTCGGTTAGAATTTCCAATAGTCCGAGAATTTGTCTTAAGTGGCCATCGGGAGTAATGCCGGAGGTATCCTCTTCTTGTGGGAAGGGCCCGAATGAGTATGGCCCTCTAGCGTCCTTTTCCTTAGTACCCATAATAACGCGAACGACTAGCAGCTTTTCTCGCACTGTTCCGCAGAGACTTTCAGTCCGCGAATTAGATTTGCTGGGACTCAATTTTCCGACTGGAAAAACTTATAGTCCTATATATTTAACTCTGCATCAAAATGAGCCAATTCCAATCGCAGCTGACGATCAGCGAAATGTTGGCTGCTTCGAGACACCCGATACCGTTCGTTCGAATTATTGGCAAGTTTGGTAAAAGCATACGATATAGATATACACAGACAGGATCGTGTATGCAAGGATACGCATTAGCAATGGCGTCGCAGTTGATATAATATTTCCTGAAACATGAGGTAATCCAGAAGATCACTGGGCCTGTACTAAACGTCACTCGCATGACCGGACAACGCCCGCGCTTCGTTTTAACAGGGTGTAGGTATGCGGCTCAGATGATCATCCAAGTAGTACACAAGGACTACCGGTGCTGGCGGTCGTCGTCGTCGTCTTTCGAAATTCTGGTTGGACCCTACTGGCGCCGTCTACAAGGAAGTGGTACCACAAGCAAAGCCCCAGGGCATTTTCCTGGTCGTCGTTGCTGGGTTGTTCACCCGTGGTCTGTTTCGTATGATTATTATTATTTGTTTATTATTATTATTATTACCATTAACCTATTTTGATTCTCATTCGTTGCTTCTACAGAGCGACATAATACGAGTATCCAGATATATGACAGCGCTTATTCAATACGATCACTGCTTCGGATCAGACAATTTACAGTTAGTTCGACATCGCGACAACGACTACCAACTCTGCAGGTAGTTTTGCTGATCTTGCTTGATACCCGAGACCGTCAGTTGGTAGTGGCTGCTGATGCTAGCGCGATCCTTACTCGAAGTCGTGTATGCGTGCATATATATTAAATATGTTACACGTATGCGTGCCTATGTACCATTGCGTTCATTGGGTCTTAGTACGACCATGGATTACACAAGGGCAGGACCCAAATGCGTCAGCCGGTGCGAGAATTTCTCACGTGAGAAAGAGAGATTCCGTTGCGAAGCTTTGTACAATTGTAAGTGCGACGCAATGCGAAGTAAGGAACGTTTCGTGCGAGTGGAAGATGACTACGTGTGGATGGGTCCAGATTTCATAGGAATATTCCAGGGGGAAATTGTCGCGATTATACGCGTCTACAGTTTAACAGTATAAAGAGATCGGGTAATATTTTAAAACGGGGATACTTTTAATTTTTCAGATCTAGTAAGATTACTTTGATATATGTACGTATGAATAGGAACATATGCGATTGCATATATAAGCATGCTCTCCAGTGTTTACTTCGACGACGTGACGCGACGTGGAATTTGTGTACCTCGGCGATAGCTGAAGAAAAAATCTTGACGAGAAAAGCCTACCAGGCGATATGAATTGCTTTGAGCGCAAAATCATCAAGGAATAGCTAAGTAAGGTCTTGCTGTCTCGCTTATTATTCTTCGCTTCTCTTTCACTCAGCAGACACGCGGGTCTTTGAGTAAAAGCAGTGAATTCCTGTGAATCGTTCGGAAGCTGCTATACGTATGCGTCTGGGATTTTTGTGTCAGTCTGGCACCGATTTGCGGGTTCGATTAAGGAAATATTTTGTAAATTATCATTTGAATGCATTCGTCCGTGCTGAAGGAGGCACCAGTCTGCGTGCGCACGCGCACGAGTATATGCACGAAGTAGATAACAGTTGGCATTATCTGACCAGTTGGGTTCTCGAGTCTGTTCGCCAGTAAGCCTCTAGAATCCGGAGTAGTTCGGGTATGTATATATATATATATATATGTTTGATGTGAATATATATGTATATACTGGAGGTCGCCTCGGCGTCGGTATATACGCGCGCAAGCGTGCGCGCGCGAGAGAAAGAGAGGGAAAGGGACGGAGTGCCTTGGGAAAAGAAAGAGAAAAGGAGAAAGAGAGAGTGAGACACGGTGACTCTGTAGGAAAGTGGAGGGGAGAGCCGTCAATGTGAAATGGTGTTCGTGCTGTGTTTCACGGGCCCAGCGAGCGAGAGAGAGATAAAGAGTGAGGGACCAACGGAAAATGAGAAGAAAAAAAAAGTCAGCGGGAGGAAGTCAGTTTCAGGCACGGAGGTAGATAGATGACGAGAGAGTAAGCAAAATGAATGAGGAAAGAGAAAGAATTCGAAAAATTGTATCGTTGCTGCTCTTGGTATTGTTGTTGTCCGATTATTTTGATTCCTTTATTTTTATATCGAAATATTTTACTGCAATTTACTATTTTTATTGATTTGTGGATTTTATTGTTTTTGTTGCTGGTTTGCTTCGTTAACTTGGTTCTTGTTGTTTTCCTGCTACTCGATCTTCGTTGCTGGCTGCTACTACTATTCCAAGTGCAGACGCGGCAGTGGGCAGTCAGGCTGTTACCTTCTTGCTCTTTTGCTCTTACTCACTCGCATACAGCTATCTGTATCTCTTCCTTTCTTACTCTTTGTTGCTTACTCACTCTCTGTGTCTCTTTCTCTACGTCGCTCTCTCTCTCTCTCTCTCTCTCTCTCTCTCTCTCTCTCTCTCTCTCTCTCTCTCTTTCTCTCCCTCTGTCGTCCCGTGGGGACGTTGATGTAGATCGGCCAAACGTGGTTCGCGCGTTCGAGTCCGCGGTGTCTCGGTCCTCGGACTCTTGTGACTGACTTGACGCCAGTCGCCGTTACACTCGCGTACCAAACGGCCACGCAACCGCGACACGGGACGCTCGTCGACGCGACACACGGCGTCTGTTATCGCGCGCGCCTTCCCTGAGCGAGTATCGTCTCGACTGCCGTCCGAGCAACGAGTCAGTTCCCGACACAGGCATTCTAGAGCACTTTCGTAGAGACGTTGAAATTCTCTGCGCGCGGAGCAAGTTCTATTATTTCTTGTTGTTGACAGTGAGTGGTGTTTCGAAGAAACGAAGTTTAAGCAGCAAAGCCTCACGAAGCTGCGTCGGTGTACGTGGAATTGGGGCGTGTTTATGCCCTACAAGATACGCTGCTCCTGTTGAAGAAGGACAAACTGAAAGAAGTTTGTCGCTAATTGAAATTCATTATACAATAATTCGATTTGCATTTATAGAATTGGCTTTAAACGTGGATTCGTAGTCTTTCTTTCTAAATACGTCATTATAATATATTTCGAGTAATATACTATATGAACTCGTAAATAAGTCGAATGACTAACAGAGTCTCTACGTCGGGGCGCGAGATAATTTCGAATATATGACTGAATGTCTAATCGCGTAAACCCGTTTCCTGTAGAATCGGCCAGGTACGTTCCGAGTGTTAAGTCGTGCTAGAAGAGAGTGTCAAAGTGCGCAACCCGAGAGAACTGTTTTGTGATTTAAACTAAAGAAAGAAAAACGATCAACCGTGAAAACAATAAAACTTGAATCGGTTGCCAATAGCATACCCATTTCTACGGTATATAATATCTGCTGTGGTTTGCAAAAGAGCATTCTCGCGTTCCTGGTGAAGTGAAACACGCCAAGCGAACGTCGCAAAAAGATTGTACCAATATTTTCCTAGCCGTAAAACCACGTCGACCGAAGGCCCTGAGATTCACGTCGTAAATTACCCGACATTAAACTGAAATAACATTGTTCTCATTGGATCTCGTAGAGGAATTAATACACAAATCTTAAATTAATTTCAAAAAATACCTTACAGTCACTCCGTCGACGTCGTGTTTGTTATTATGTGTATAGCGTGAACCTGGTGTATTTCCCTAGCACGTGGTATAAGGTGCGACCGGTGTTATAAAGTGTCGATAGCGACATGTCATATGTGGCCGCATACAATATCGAGTGCGTCGTCGTCCTTCATCGAAGGCAGTAACGCGTCAAAGGACGACATAATACTGGAAACCAACTGCCCAAGGAACTCTTATAAGATAACGGGAGTGCGCGAGAGACGTAGGAAGCGCAGAAAGTCCAGGAAGATACGTCACGGCTATCATACGCAGAACGGAAAACGGGATAGTTGGTGCCGGAAGGATGTCATCGAGCATCTTCTCCTTGACCTGGTGCGTCCTGCGAGCGTCATTCCTCAAGAAGTCCGAGCGCTCGTGAAACACACCAAGAGTAAGTGTCTACGGCGATGCCCTCGTCGCAGACAAACAGTCAGGACAGGAGAGACGGGAGAATTGCCGAGGTGGTTATGCACTTTTTTCCAAGGAACAGACGACATTTCCTGCCAGATTATGCAGCTGAAGAAAGCGATGCTTAAGATATTCGATCAATGTAAGTCATTCAGTTGCTGTATACGGATACGTTATGGGTCGTTGAAAATTTTCTTCGCTAGCGCTACTTGATTCGCCTGCCTATAAACTGCCCTTTGTTGTATATCTACAGTGGGTTACCTTGCTCGAATAATACACGGGACTCGCGTGCTCTGTGAAACTTACTTCGAACGTGTGCTATAATAGGTGGAATCTTTTTACAGGCACGTTGTTTCCCTTGGTAATGTTTTGTTTTGGTTCGCCACACTCAGCGTCGCGTTTCGTCATAGCCGATGAAATGCCACGAAACGACGGCTCTTTCAGCACATGCCTATATAACTATATATCTAGAGAACTGCTGCGTACTGAAGCACCAGTGCGTGCGTGGATATATGTATGTATTTACGTGCGTGCATATATGCACGTACGTGCGTATAGGACATTTAAAGAACGTTCCGTATATCTATATGTAACAACGCCGATTCCGTCGTACACAGTATGGACCCCATTAGTGGTCCCAGGTCCTAATAGCATAATAGCAGGCTGGTTACTGTAAGATATCGTGAAAACGCGCATAACCCCTTTGCCATAACTTTGTCACGTGCGGGATTTCCCTGCGCGATTCTTAAACTTTAGTACATTGCCAGATAAGCGGAGTCACGAGGTCTTCGATGAATTCGGGGATTTTTTTCATTCCCTCTGAAATTGAGAAACTGTACTGGCAATGGGGAATAATACGGGGAATTTATTATTCAAGAGGAGATGGAAGGAATGCTTCGACACGGGCGTTTTATTATGTACGAATAAACGTTGGAACGATTTTTTTCCCTTTTTATCTTCTAGATGCGACACGTGACACGATTACGTGGCAGCTCGACAGTATCGCTGTCAAAAAAAAAAAAACGTTCTGTCTTGTATGCACGCTTCAAGTTTGTCGTTTGTTTTTCGATGTGTTAATACACGTGAAAATAAAAACTAATGGAGAGGTCTGCGATAGAGTATGGTAAGAAAATGTCTGGAATGCGTCTGGAATATCATACGATCACATACTATTTTTTAATGATCCTCAAATCTGTTCCAGACTCATTAACTGATATGTAAAAATTTTTCACACACGCGGAAAAGACTCTTCTTCGTACTTTATAAATCGATCACATATTTATTTAAATTTGTCTCATATATTCACTGCCTTGCGTGCATTCACTCATAAGTTTTTTATTTTATTTTTCCCAATTGTCGCTGTAGTTCTTTGTCCATAATCAAATTCAAGGAATTTTTCATATGTAGGACAGTTTGGCGATTGAATAGAAACCAAGCGGATGCCGAGAATCAGAGTCAAGATGCAATAGAAGAATTACTCATCTGATAATTAAAATACAGTAATTGAATTGGTTCGAATTCCATACGTACGGTGCTCTGCTCATAAGAATGCAACATTGACAGCTGGTCATTTTATACAAATATATTCCATCTTGGCTACAGTTGGATAACATTGGAATATTATGAGTCGAACGTATGCAGTGCAACTAATGTTTAGAAAAAATGTAATCAGGCATGTCAAGTTTTTTTTTTCGCGAGTATAGAAAATCGTACAAGAAAAGCATATGGGATCAGATCATATTTCAGATTCGTTTCAGACATTTTTTTTCATAATCTTTCCCAGACTTCTCGCATGCTTTTCATTTCTACGCTTGATTATTTTCTTTTTCTTTCTCTTTCTTTTGTTTTTACGTTGCCGGTATACCACCGTCCTTTATACATCAGCGTGTGCGACGAAAATCCTGTATCGTAACTTATAAATATCAACATAGAAAACGGGTGAGATTGTTGCATTTCGAATTCTAGTTGGGTCTACGTGTATTCCTCCTTTTTTATTTCTTGAACATGGAGCTTTTTCGAGAAAAGAGGAGTCAGACATCTTGGCGTTCATCCAGATACTAAGAAACCGACTATATATATATGTATATATAGTCACAAAGTATTCGAAATTTCATGTCAAATAGACAGTCTCTCTGTGGGTGACGTGTTATCATTTATTAAAATAAAATTAATGAAAAAAATTAATTGAATATCACCAACGAGGTACTCGCATGCGTAAGCGTTTACACGTGTATCATCTCTAAAGATTATAGAGAACGACTGATTACGTCAAACGTGAGGAAAATCACTGTTTTTATTTGAAGTGCTGTTTTATATGGTTAACGAAACAGCTGTTCTCAGACATTCTGCTACGTGGAGTTTCTCAACTCCGCACGCTACAGGGCCGTTTCTATTGTGACCATGTCGTCGTAACTCAAGAGCCGCGTGTAGACATATACTTATGTACCTATGTAGATCGCTTCAGTCAGGAACCACGTGATAACGCGTATTGTCAATATTTGATCGTTTGCATGAAATTAAAGCATGCCGCGGGATCCGTCGCGTCGGAATTCCATCGACGGGTAACGTGCTGAGAGTAAATATAGGTATATATCCAGAGGTAAATATATAATTGTACTCTAGAAACTTAGCATAGGGTTTTGGAGTTCTTTCCGCTAGGAGGAATTCACTGTGAGCTGTGATTTTTGTACGTGTGATATAAATTTGAAGGAGCAGAGAGGGAAGGCGAATATAAAAACAATCGGAGCAACTGATAATGAGAAATCAATGTTTCACCTCCTATTCTTGATAGTATGATACGAGCCCGAAGGTGATATCATACGCTCACAAAACAACAGTCTACTACTTATACTGGCTTATCGCAATTGAACGATACTGTAGTAAGCATCGTAATTTCTTGTCAATAAAGATAACGACGATAATTGATCGCCAGGAACGTCTTGACCGACGTGACGTAGTGTGCCACTACCAAAGATCTTTCGTTTGCATTAGTAAGCCAGACGCCATTCGTTAACGCCTGGGTCAGACGTTCCGATTTCGTATTTTGGAACGAAGAGTGGAACTGCTTAATCATCGTGAAATTCTGCGAAAGTATTAATCGAAACGAAGAAAAAAGATTTGCACGTAAAATATTTGTCAGGAAAAAGTCAGAATGATATTATTTTTCTTGGAATTTTGGATTTGTTTTTTTTTTTTTTTTTTTTTTTTTTGTTTATTTTTTTTTTTTTAATTTTTTTTTTCGAAGAAAAAAGATTTGCACGTAAAATATTTGTCAGGAAAAAGTCAGAATGATATTATTTTTCTTGGAATTTTGGATTTGTTTTTTTTTTTTTTTTTTTTTTTTCGTTAATATTTACCGTTTTAACTTTTTTTTTTACCATCGCCCTTTATCCAAGCTCGTGGTCGATTTTGCGAATATTTAATTCACGCAGGACCCGCTCGTTTCTGCAATCAGTAAAATGACGCAACCCACATTAACGGTTACCTTGGATAATGCAAATATACTGTCATCCGTCTGGGACAGTATACACCGATGGCAGCACCGTCGCTCGTGAAGAATCGCACGCTCAGTGGCGCACGCTCTTGATCGTAAACATGACTCGTCCTACATGCCCATTATCAATCTCATTCAGAGCCCGAACTTTTCCCCCTACATGGCGCGTGTCTTTAAACGCCTCGTTTCTCCTGCATACGTTTCCGCTCTGTTTGGGCAGCCCATTCACTGTGTTAAAAGATATAGCACTCTTCCTCATGGAAAGTTCCCAAGCGACCGTCATTCACTTAATGTTCTTTGTGCCTTCTGCGAAAACGACAATGGCTCGCGACAATTTCGTGGGGTTTCGATTGCGCGGGAAATTCAAATTTTGCAAGAGTTTCACAGTATCGCGCCATACGTTTTAGCGCTATTTAAACGCCTAGGAATGCCTTGCACGTTGTTATATATCTATACATCGTGCGCGCGACTGCGTCTACCAGAAGTCGTTTGGCAAGTAAGAGCCAACAAATGTTCTTTCTCGTGCGTCCAATGTAATTTTACGTGCACGTGAAACTGCCAGTGCGTCAGTCTTCATGAACTCCTGAGGAAGACGCGCGCACTAGACTCGTGGTTTAATATAGCTACGTAGTCGTAGATTCTTCACTTGCATAACCAAATCTGGATTGGACATCTTAGTTCTCTGGTATTATTCCGCGTTGAATATTAAGAGTGCACCTCTAATTTAATCGTTTATATTCCTCCTTTATTTTTCATACGAATAATAAAATCCGCAAAGCGGTATATGCACGCTGCCGTATAAATTATACGTAGAGAATCTTTAAGTCACGGCTATCTCCCGCGAGTACACGGGGTTATGCATGAGAACTTGGGATTTTCAGGGAATCACAATGATAGCTTAGTATCACAAATTTATGCCTCACAACGAGGTTAACTGTCAACAACTGGCGTTATTGCGTCGTGCATACATGACTCTTAGTCGAATACGTAACGTCGAGGTATACACTCGTACGTAGACACGTATCCTCGGACACTTCACGCACGTCTCGCACAGCCAATAGGAACGCATGCTGCACGAGCATATCCAGACGCAGAGTTTTCTTCAAGATTATTCGTATACGATGGAAGTTGGGTGAATTAAAAAATAGTCACAATTCGTCAGTTGGACATTAAATTATTTTATCGCCATGTTGGTATATATCTTTGTGCTTGGTGCCATAATCTGTGCGTGAGATGTGGCTGCCGAGGGAGTGGGTAGGTGGGG
>NW_014333002.1:94712-171028 GCF_000341935.2 Cephus cinctus
GGGGGGGGGGGGGGGGGGGGGGGGGGGGGGGGGGGGGGGGCTGGAGGGAAAAACAGATTACCAGGGCAGTGACGAGAGTTCAGGCCGAACCGTGAACTCTTGACAAGAGTATAGTTGTTTGCAGGAGTGAAAAAAAAAAATGAAATTTATCGTGATACTTGCCGATTCAAAAATTCGTAGTTTTTTTTCTTCGTTCGACTTATTACCTAGATATAACGTAATCGATAAGAATTACATTGCGATGCTTCACTTGACTTTGCGCTCCATTTCCTATACGAGCTGGTACCAATCTGCCTTGGTTTAATATATATGTATATATATGTTTCCGTGGTATCGAGTATACTATATTCTATCAATTTTGCATTCCGGCCTTTCGACCCCGTGTCGAAGTTCAGCGAGAAGCCGCAACCTTTCCAGGAACCTTCTCCATCCACTAAACCACCAATAGTGCGAACTATGGGTGAATGAAAATTCGATTGATGCGTTCGCGGAGACGCCGACGCGTTTCCGCAACCTCGTGTTGATGTCGTTATGGGTCACCGGTGTCTCGAGGCGATAACTCCCCGACTAGCATAAACAGACTGTACCCAGACTCCTGTTTACAGATGATCGTTCTCCAAAGACATCTGGACCGCTTTGTTCTTCCCCTCTAGGTTTGCTTGTATCCTTGCTGCTAATTAATTTACAAAGCGTATCCTCGATTTTGGTCTTTGCCGCATGAACAAAATATTGATCACGAAGCAAAGCGTATTTGATTATTTACTTAGTTAGGGGCAGTAATTCGTTTGGAATGAAAGTAAAAGATATTTCGCAATATATTTTCTACGTAAAGTTATCTGCCGAGACAAGTTAATGTTAGATGTACACGGGGTGGACTGATTAGGAAGGTGTCATGGTCTGTTGAAGTGGTAGGTACTAATCATCCTCGGATGTCATCTGCTGCGTAGTCAGTGGCGTAGACTGTGTAACGTTTTGAAGTGTAAATTCGTAGTCGAGGCTATAATGAATTTATCTGGGAGTATCGCGATAACGATTATCGTTTAGGATTTATATGGTGGATATATTATTATCAATCTTTTATCAATCTTTCATTACATCTCGGGTAAAGACCGCGTATAGACAGCGATGTGACTCCTATCGGAGCTACGCGAATTAATGGGATAGCAATAATAAGAAAAACAAAAAAAAATAAAAACAACATACGACGTACTATTTAGACCCCCCGCAGGGACTGTTAGCTTTGCCGATTAGAACTCTGCGTCCAGCTGGGCTGCTGATGGCTGCTGACGTACAAAGAGTCTTTGACGTATTTGAGAGAAAGAGAACGAACAGGAGGAAAGGAACCCACACGGTCCCGTAAGCATCAGCAATGAACTTGACACGAAGTGCAGGACCAGACTGCAGTCGGACCCAGAGAGTAGCTGACCGGTTTTGGTTGTCGGAGTCGCAAAATTTCAAGGGTCCCAAGGTCCCACAGCAAACGCAAGGTAACAGCTCGTACAGGACCCATCGATAAATCTGTTAGCAGTTATTCCTTACGGGCTTCGAGCCTGTGTATATACTTTTATTACGTCATACATGCCGACTGTCTCAGCCAATATAGGGCCAGGTTAACCTCGTCGTCCTCACGCGTTACCGACTTCCTATAAAACTTTATATCCTATAGGACGCAGTGCCGACTAAAGTCGGAGATCGGCTGGCAGCTGATGTCTTACGTGAAAGCGAGATTCCCGAGGACCCGGGTAGGACCGACGCCGACACAAATAGATTCCTTCTATGTGGCGTCTCGATAGATGCCGCGACGTATACCGTCACTATTACAGATACCGAGTATTCGTGTGGCCACATCGGTACGCCCTGGCTATACCAGCCTGGAGGAACAGATAGGTCAGCTTGGCGCCACCAGGCCGAGGCGAGTGAAGGCCGGTTGCTCGCTCTTGTCTGCTCTTTCTTCTCCACTTCATTCCTTCACTTCACTTGCTCCTCACTCCGCTTCACCTACATTCGAATACAGCATTTCTACTCGCTGCTGATCTTGGTACCACTCGTTGCTGCCACTGGCGATACTGTCGCTCCTGTTAAACGCTACCACTAACACGGACTTGGCTCAGACTTCTAGTCAGTCATCCAGTCATTCAGTCGAACTCTCCTCTGGCGCCCGAATCAAAATAAATAATAGGTGTCTCGGTAGCTTTTCTTTTTTTTTTTTTTCACCTGTTGCACAACTATGCCCTCACTTCCTTCTTAGTGCACGTTCTTACTGCCTCTTTTGGATTTAGCTTTCATATTTATCGGCTTTGACCTTTTTTTTTTTTTAAGAGATTTTATTAGGCTTTGTAGTTCGTAATTACGGACGCGGTTCAATTATGTTGGCTGATCGACACAGAAAGCATAGGTACTTGAAAGACATAAAAATTTGTAGCATCGCGTTTAGTTCATCCGATAAGCCGGTTAACTTGCTTTGTGTACCGGTCGACCATCGCCAATTTCCTTGTGCGACGTCAGTGGTTCACCATTGCGTTTTACCATGCGCGAGTTTTCTTTTGTTTTTGCTTTTGACAGCTCAAAGCAACTGCGGCACTTCCGGTCTGATGTATTCAGATATAAATGTTGATTACTTCGGGCCACCGGAGGGGCCCAGTCTCTACAGGGCTTTCTTTTTCGGATTTAGAAAATTCCCGTCGGTTCGTTTAACCCGTCCATACAATTTCCTCCTTTTGTACAGCGTATGAATCAATTTTATGAATTCACACGAACACAAGATCTAAATACGTCCGTCTCAGGCGGCATTCTTAGAATCGGCTTTGCATCTTACAAGATTCGGGATGATTCATTTCATTCATCGAAAACTCGAAGCCAACGCGAAACCAGTGCGATTAGCAATTTCTGATAGTCGGTAAATAATAAGAATAATAATATCCTTAGATACCACACAACACATCAGTACAGGAAATGTTACCAACAGTATCGCAGCTAACGATAAATGCATTACTCCACGTGTCGCGGATATCATTAAACTTTTTTAATGAGGCGCGACGAGATAAATCACATATATTATGTATTAAACCCGACGCTGATTTGATTGGATATCAATCAGATGTCTCGCGGATTACCTGTCGTCCTCCTCGATATCAAAAATTTTTCCAATCGCAAATCTCTAATCGTTTATTCACGAGACCAGGAGGAACAATATAACCATTCTAAATGACTACGTTACTCTAATGATATCATTAAGGACGTCGTTGTTATTATAGGAAGTCGTGATACCTCATTTAATCAATTAAATGATACATAAATCCAATGTCTACTGCGCACCGTCTTTTTACTGTACTGACAATAAGTCTGGTATGGCTGCAAGTATCTATATACCCACGTGACTATATCTTTATCTGTCCGACCGTACTTGTCGTCATATGTGCATGAACATATATATATATATATATCTGCCCATGTAGATGCCTAAATGATTCTAACGTAACGTAATTCGTCTATCTCCATTCCTATGTATAAGGGAGCTCAGCGACGACGTTGCGGTCGGTACGGGTGACGTTATGTGGTTTTCCTTTGATGTGCAATATCCGTTGACGGCCACACGCATGCATGATACAGTGTATAATACTCGCGTAGGGGAATAATCATGTTTGCATATGTGAACAGTTCTAGATAATACGCGTATACGTGTCCATATCCATAACGTTCAAGATCAGAACGAAGCCTTGCGTTTGATTGTCGTTCACTTTTTATTCGTTTCCTTTCCGTCCAAGTGAATTCTTCTGGCGCATTGCGTGGGTACGGTCGATCGTGTAAAGAATTTTGTAACGCGCGAGAGGGAGAGAGACGGAAAGAAAAAATTGTGGGAAAAGTACAGGATCCACCTTTTGCTAGGATAAGTGGATTTTCAATGAGGATTCTGGGTGGGTTTTCTGGATGGGCGCCAAGTGTCGCTCGGGACACTCAATGTTTTTGTGAACGGCTCTTAGCTTTTTTGACGGACAATCCGCGGGGGATTACGAGCGAGCGAGAGAGAACGAGACAATGGGTATTTGGTATAAAAAGAAATTGACTGCTTCTGGGATGGGTAGAGTATAGCCCTTTTTTTTTTCGTTTTAAATATTTACCCGATTTCTCTCGTGTTCCATCCTATTTTGTTACTGGTATATTTTTTCTCTCTCTCTCTCTCTCTCTCTCTCTCTCTCACTTTCTCTCGCTCCCTTCCCCTCGCTACACGTAATATGCAAAATGCTCCATTGCCACGGGTATTCATTCAATGCTGAACCCGTGGAAAAACACGACATGAATATACCGGTAAATTTCCTATCTGGCTGACGGAGTCCGGCAAAAAGCTCCATGCTAATTCGTTACCATTAAAATCCTCCGTCTGCTTCACGGATGAGCGGTGCTCGCTCATTTAACGTCAGGCTGCGATTCCCGATTTCCCTTTGTCACGATTGCATCTCATGATCGAAACGTCCGTATTTGTTCTCCTTGGATTCTATGTGGGCTATACGGGAGATAAGGATTGTTATTAATACGAGGTTTTACTTGCCCGTCGCTCGCAATACGTGAAGGAGGGAAATATATTTTGATCTTGGTAAAAATATATATATATATATACATCTCTTGGGTTTCTGTACTTTGGTACTTTTACGTTTACGCGGAATTACTCGCAAAGGGGATCAATTCCATAATGGGAACTCCATCTTTATGAAAAGGATCCTAGCACGGTATATATACTGGCAATAATTCTTGTCATTCTTAGAAGTCCGTATCTATTGTGAACTTTAGCGTGGAGTATGTATGTGTATCTTCATACGTACGCCTATGTATATCGCAAGGGTTAAGTACGTGGGTAGGCGAATCCGATGGCCAGGGTGCTTCACCTAGTCGTTTCGTTTGCACACGCTGCAATTTTAATGGACTTGGTTTGTGAGCTGAATGCCGATTGCGTCTTTACATGAATTACTAATGGTCGTACAGTGCGCGCACGTACGCGGTAAACTTAATGCGTCCCGTGAACAATTTACACGGTTGGCCCCCTTACTGTATTTTAATTTCTATACAGACGCGCGTACGTGCTCGTCTTCTGTTTTGAAGTCCTGCGAAGTAGCTATTTTATTATAATTGACCTACCGCACTTGTATGCTCGATCTTCTTTTACTCTTGCACTAATACGAATACGAGTTTTGTTTACATTCGCTGGCCTTTTTCGAATTTCCAATGCCCGCTCTTTGGCCGTGTGGAAATTCTGTTTCACTGTGGCAGTGTCCCTGGGTTTAGTTAATTTGCCCCACAGGATCTGGGACAACGGCCGATTCAATCTGGGAGCACCGTGCTGTATATAGGTATTGGCATATGAATATACGTGTAGCACATGTCGTAAAGGTATATGGAATTATGAAAATTTGTATAGAATTAATCCGTCTCTAATTACGAATAATCCAGTACAGTTGCTTCAGGATACATTGAAATCGGCCTAGGCGCACGGTAACGTGCTTTCGCGCGTATGTGGGTATGAATATGTATATGGTGGTTATAGGTCACGCGAGATACGATGGAATTCCTGTGGGAGGAGGTTGTTTGCTACGTAACTTCCTCGCAATTTCGAGTAATTGCACGAACGTCGTTTTACTAATTACTGTTTTCATCGTATATAGATAGAGTCAATGTCGCATTTACCATTAATGATCGGTACGTGGGGTATTGTAATAAAATTCTAATACGACACAATAAAGGATTTGCGCATGCGTGCGGAATGTTCAATTCTTTCGCGGGCTATAACGGACGTCAAGTGGGACATAAAATTCGGCTATAAATTGACGGGAAAGTTGCGCCATTATCTTCGGAAATGAATGATCGTCCTCGTGCCGACCCTTGTCTCACCGGCACCTCTTTCAACCCAGAATTCTCTTATTAAGAAACAGGAAACCCTTTGTCTCAAGTTATTTGTAACTCGGTAGGGGTGGCAGCTTCTGACAATAATTACTACAGTCAGTCGAGCAGGCACCTCTGTAAAATAATAATACGTATTTTTCTGGAATTTTTTTATAAAATTCAAAAAAAAAGCTGCATTATTATAAAACCAAGGATATCCGATGTCCGCGTTTACCGTTGACCACCTCCGTCGCTGACGAGGAGGCTGCGAAAGCTTACCGTGAATCATCTCGGCCTCCCAACGATGAACTTCCGGCTCGATGAACCGGAAGTTCGAAAGGGACGCGTGCAGGGAAACTCTGTACCGTCGTACGTACGGTTATCCGTAGACGAAGTCCGATAGAGCCTCTTCAGTATGTTGGGTGAGGGATCGGGCTTCGTGACGGGTGCTCGTCGTGCTTTGACAGTGTAATTAACATATCGTGGATTTAATTGGAGCAGTTGAAAAAAATTAATTAAATTACGGAATCATTAAAATTCGCCTTTATTCACGAGCAGGAGTGGCAGAGGGAAAAATTCGTCCGGAATCTTCTGTCTTATTCGATTGCGCAACAAACGTAACACGTGCACTTTTATGCATTCGCAATAGTCGTGACGTATGCGCAAGTGTCACGTGACGCATGTCAGTGCATTTTCAAGGATCCGAATAGCTCGTGTTTAATTAATTGGACGGGACTCGCTGGAAAAAGAAATTTAATTAAACCTGTCGTGCAGTGTTACGCGTCACTCTGCATACGAGAGTTGTCCTGCTTTTTGCTACTGTACCAACCCGCTGCGGCATCTAATGCTGCACTTTTAGTATTTGGTTTAGTGCGCGTACGCGTGCATTAAAAGGTGCATTAACATTAATGCACCGCAGGAGGAATCCATTATGGTGTAGCTAGAGTTCTACGAGCGATGTTGATTTGATTAACTGGAAATTCAATTATTTATGGACACCAACGACTGCGTTGATTACCATTCATCAAGCTCAAAGGTCAATCGATCAGCTGATCGATTTCATTGTAGCAAATGGAGTTTTCTTGTTGGTACCAGTGCCGATAGTGTGATAAATGAAAATCGGATAAAGTCTGGTCCAACGTATCAGGTTTTCATACTGAGACGTGATATCGTCCTTACTGTTAACTTCGAGTCTTTTTGCCCGGTCTGTCGCAACGCCGAAGAATGAAGAGTTACGATCGGCCCCGTCACCTCGGCGATCCTGGACGCTTTTCCTCCGGAAACTGGAACGTGAAGCATCCCCGAGAGAAAGGCCAGTGATATACGTCCTATCAATATGGATTAATAAAACTGTAAAAGCCTTTAGAGAGTTGGTCGAGTTTGTATCCTAGATAAATTATTCCTATTGTGTCACTGGGACCTGGTGCGTTTCAGGATTCTTTAGGAAGGTCAAGAGCCGTCTTCTAGCTGCACAAAAAGAAGCGTATTAAGCTTGCGACTTGGCAGTTCTTGCGTTTCTAGCGAATCCTTTCAAAGTTCTGCCCTGGCCTCAGGGGATGAACACCTTCCTTTTGGACCGTCGTATTTACCCCTCAGGGTCTGGTGCAGTTTGTGCGTTTATCTTGCACTGTTTTACTAGATTTTTTTTTTTAATTTTTACAGGCCTGCATTTGCGGAGCATCGAGGAGCCGAGGATGACGGCGGAGACGGCAGCTCCGTGTGTGCAGGGTGTGCAAGGAGTGCAGAGCGTCCAGGGTGTGATGGCTGGTCAGATGACGTTACAGCAGTCACAGGATGCCAAATCTGGTGGTTATTATTCATCTACTTCGGCGGTTTACGATCCGGAGTATGCAAGGATGGAGGCCTGGCTGGACGAGCATCCTGACTTTGTTAACGATTACTTTCTCAGGTAAATTAAATGCCACGCGTTGCTGCTGATTAAATGTATTGTCGTTGGGTTAGGAGAGCGTTTTCAGTATTGGCAACAGTATTATTCGATAGACTCATTTCCTTGATTATATTTAATTGGTCTTGGTAATCGAATAGCTGAAGAGCTCATTTATATTAAGATCTGTCAGCTAACATCCCCATTCAGCTAATAGCAATAATTAATGGTAATAATTCAAAAGGTTGTTCTCGTTATGGAGCTTGGTGGACGTATCTGAATTGCCAAGGATACTTTGAATAGCAATGGGAATTTCAAGCGATAATAATCCATTTGACGTTGAGAATTATTCGTAGTAATTAAAAGCCTATTAGAAACTGACAAATTATTATGGATTCGAGTAATACAACGGTATTATATTTTCTTATTAGGAAAGTCACGAGACAAACTGTGGACATGTGGTTGGTATCTCACGCGACACCAACCTCATCCACCGGAAGCTGCTTGGAACTGGCAAGTCCAACCCATGCGGGAGGTACGTCGTCCTCGGGCAGAGGAGGTTCCGGTGGTTCAGGTGCCACAACTCCAGTTCGAAAGATATCAGCACATGAATTCGAACGTGGTGGTCTCCTTAAACCAATCGTAAACACCATCGACGGTACGCCGACCTTCCTCAGCGTATGTCCTGGCGATTCGGGACAACCTGGAGGACAACAAGTAGGTGCAGGTAATGCTGGACGTCCTCAGAGAAGATCCAGACACGAGCTCAGGCATCTGGACGAGAAGGATCTGATATTTGAATTGGTAATTCTTTTTAATCGGATGAAAGAACTGCTGGCCATCGTTGTTAATTATGTGGCTGAGGGGAAAAAAAAAATTTATAAATAAAAAATCTTATTCAGGTAAAGGATATCTGCAACGAGCTGGACGTCAGGTCCCTCTGCCATAAGATTCTGCAGAACGTCAGCACCCTCCTTCACGCGGACAGAGGTTCCTTGTTCCTGGTCCAGGGTGAACGCGGTGGCGGCTGTATGCCATCTTCGCACAACCACGTGGAAGACAGTTCCGGAAATGGAAGTAGCAGTCCCACGTCGAGTATAAGATATCAGAATAATTACTCCAACTCGAGGAGCAGGTGTCTCGTGTCAAAGCTCTTTGACGTCTGCTCGAGGTCGACCTTACTCGAGATGGAGAAGAAGGAGGAGATCAAAATTCCATGGGGCACTGGGATAGTCGGCTATGTTGCTGAGAGTGGGGAACCCGTCAACATACCGGATGCGTACAAGGCAAGATAGCCTTACTATGACACTAGTAGTAACCTCGACCTTAATTGTTAACCAAGTAGATTCATTGTCATTGACACTTTCAGTGTCATTGTACTTTATATACTATGTTCATGTCATTCTAAATATATGAATCATAGAATGCTACGCATTCTTGTTGTTCGCATTCTCTGATAACCATCTGCATCTTTCAATGAATCTAATGTCAGGATGACCTTTGCTGGGTTATGACTGACACTCCTATCACTGGGGATTCTCTACTCTCTCCAGGAAGTCAGGGAGAGAGTACGAGGACCTTTTAATGGTATCGATTAAACTTGCAGAAGAAGGACAGAAGGCATGATTTTCTGTGGTCTGTGTGTTAGTCATATTGCACTCATGTGAAATCCTATTGAATTTGCGCTTTGTGTAACGTAGAAAGTGATCTCTAATGTCTCTCGAAGCGCTTGGAAATTTACTAAGTTATAACATGACTAAGATAAACGGTATTGTCCTATTTATAAACATTTTATGATTTGATCGTTACTTTTGATTTGGACTGCTCTGCATGCAGACATCATGGAATTCTCTGCCGTCTGACATATTTTTCATTATCTATCATTGAACGTAATTGGAAGTCGACCATTGAAAATAATTGATTGTAATTGTTATCAAAAATCTGGGTTATATTCGATCTTTTAAACCGGATGCGGTTATCCAGACTGTTCTATATTTTAGTGTCTCGTGAAAATGTTTTAAAGATTTCTTATTCCAGTTTTTATTTGTCGTTGTAATGTATTATATTTTATAACCCTCTTTGTAGAAAGATTTTTTATTCACTCTGAAACTTCCGAGTGAATAATATACTCTTTGCAAAGCACTCTATGAATTTAAAAAAAAAAAAAAAACGTCGATGGTAGACATTCCGAAATTAGAACTTCAAACATCTATCGTCCTGAGGGTAATGTTCAAGTAATTGAGAACGTGTTCGTCCCCGTAGGTAGGGTCTCCGAATTCTTAAGCTTTAGTCACTAAAATTTTACACTCCTTCGGAAGCCTCTCTGAATAGTCGTCGCGTAATTAAATGTACAGTCCCAACAAACCGCTTCTATCTGTTTTCTCGGCTATTTCTCAGACAAAGCGTCAACCCTCAAACCCAAGAATCATCTCTTATTATGCGTGACATTCAGAGCTTTTACGTTTCTCAATATCCGTCAAAGGATTATACAGCGAGGAACTTCCAAGTGTAGTTTAAGTTTTCATTCAATCTTCCGAAGACAAATTATTTATCAGGGATCTTGCGGAACAATCGGAACTCTTAGGACCATTTTCAATTCTCTTCTCTATCAGCTGACTACATCCGTCTGGATTTAACACAGGGTTTAAGAACGAGTTTAAATTCGGCAAGCTTTTACTCTAAAATCGAGATTTATTTCTATTTATTTGTCTCATTCACTTTGTAATGTATTCCATCTAGCCATAAATAATTTATCGATAATTTTCAAAATATTCAAATAGCTATGCTTATTTATTATTTCAGGATGCCAGATTCAATAGGCAAATCGACGCTCTGACCGGATATAGAACCAGAGCTCTTCTTTGCATGCCCATAAAGGATTGCAGTGGTGACGTCGTTGGGGTTGCTCAGGTCATCAATAAATTAGGGGGTGAAGCTCAATTCACGGCTCAAGACGAGAAGATCTTCGCTGGGTACCTCCAGTTCTGCGGTATAGGACTGAGAAATGCTCAACTGTATGAGAAGAGTCAATTGGAAGTGAAGAGAAATCAGGTAAATCTTCATTAATTATAACTATAGAAACACAATGACTATTAAATCTTATAAAATGTATGTCTGCTGTGGAGGAGTATCAATTTGATCAGCTACCTAAGAGGATTTTAGATTTTTTTGTGGCTCTCTTTTATACGTTAATATAGTTAGACTTTATTTATTTAATTTACTTCTTTTCTTTTGATTGTAGGTTTTATTGGATCTGGCCAGGATGATCTTCGAGGAGCAAAGTACTATTGAGCACATGGTACTCAGAATCCTTACTCATACTCAGTCTCTCATTCAGTGTCAACGTGTTCAGGTAATTGGATCAAATATTTATTTGGAGTTGTACTCTGTTGCTACTCTGCTATTGAAACTATATGTATTGCCATATATACATATATGTTGCTTAGAGCTTTTTTCGTACTACTGATACTGTACTGCAGTAATACTGATGATTTACTTGATTAAAGGTATTGCTGGTTCACAAAGCATCCAAGGGAAGTTTTTCGCGCGTCTTTGATTTCGAGGCGAATGACCTCGCCGAAGACACGGATTCCCGCACTAGGTGAATAAAGTTTGTAATTGCCAACTGTATTTTTATTAATGTTCGGTCTTGAACGATTTAATTAATTACGACACTGATAATTAACACAATGGATTGGCTTTGTATTTCAGTCCGTTCGAGAGCAGATTTCCTATTAATGTTGGAATCACCGGTTATGTGGCTACAACGGGTGAGGTAAGTATATGGGTGAATTGTTCACGATTAAAAAATCAAGAGTTGATTTAATTAGAAATGTTAATAAGAATTATTAAATTTATTCATTATTCTCATAGACGGTCAATATCCCCAATGCCTACGACGATCCGAGATTCGATGCATCCGTCGATGATGGGACAGGTTTCCGTCACAGGACGATCCTCTGTATGCCCATTAAGAATTCTTCAGGTCAGATCATCGGGGTCATTCAACTGGTCAATAAGTTCAACGACCTCGCGTTCACGAAGAACGACGAAAATTTCGTGGAGGCCTTTGCTATATTCTGCGGCATGGGCATTCATAATACGCATATGTGAGTTATTGAGAGTAGTCCAATGATGGTCTTTCTAATCCTTTTTATTCTTACAACGGTCACATTACAGGTACGAGAAGGCTGTGATTGCTATGGCTAAGCAAAGCGTTACTTTGGAAGTACTAAGTTACCACGCGTCCGCCTCTCTCGAGGATGCTCAAAGATTGAGGGTAAATTTTTCGATTTTTTTATCGCGTAATAAAAGTGCCTATATTTTTGGTGTGATTATAAATAACAATACAGTTCGTTGAATTTTAATGGTAATCGTCGCTTCCGTTGTGTACGTCCTAGCAGGGCTTAAGGGTGCCGTCCAGTGCCCACTTTCAGCTACATGACTTCAAGTTTGACGACATCCATATGGAGGATGACGAAACCCTTACCGCCTGTTTACGTATGTTCCTGGATCTTGACTTTGTCGAGCGTTTCCATATCGACTACGATGTCCTGTGTCGATGGTTACTCAGCGTCAAGAAGAATTACCGTAACGTCACCTACCACAATTGGCGACACGCATTTAATGTAGGTCAGATGATGTTCGCCATTTTGACCGTGAGTATTTCAAGTCTTTTAATCATTTGGTAATCTGGCAAATTCAATTTAGTTTTATTATTAATGTCTTTCAAGGCCACTCAATGGTGGAAGATCTTCGGCGAGATAGAATGTCTGGCACTGATGATCGCCTGTCTCTGTCACGATTTGGATCATCGTGGTACAAATAATTCCTTTCAAATAAAGTGAGTCATTATCTATTTTTTGACTTAGCACTTAACGTAAGTTTCATCGGTCATTTCTAACTTCCTTTTGCAATTTTTACAGAGCCTCGTCACCTTTGGCACAACTTTATTCCACTTCTACAATGGAACATCATCACTTTGATCAGTGCTTAATGATTCTAAGTAGCCAGGGTAATCAGATCCTTTCGAATCTCTCGCCAGAGGAATACTCCCGGGTGGTTAAAGTCCTGGAGGAAGCTATCCTCTCTACCGACCTAGCCGTTTACTTCCGGAAGCGCGGTGCCTTTCTGTCCTTAGCACGTGCAGGAAGTTACAATTGGGCGTACAGCGATCATCGTGATCTTCTTCGTGGTATGCTAATGACAGTTTGCGACCTGGCGGCTATCACAAAGCCCTGGGAGGTGGAGAAACGTGTCGCCGAGCTGGTTAGCAGTGAATTCTTTGAGCAGGGCGACATCGAAAGGCGGACTCTCAATATAACGCCAATCGTTAGTACCTTATCTGAACCTTCGTATCCATTACTAGCTTGTCTGCAAGAACTACAAAAATTGTTTAATCCTTCAGGATATAATGAACAGAGAGAAGGAGGATCAGTTACCAATGATGCAGGTCGGTTTCATTGATTCCATTTGCCTTCCCATATACGAGGTGAGTCAAAAGATTGTAATGTTTAATGTATTTCTACATCTATGAAAAAATCATAACACTCGATTTGTGTCTTGCAATTCAGGCTTTTGCCATTCTCTCCGACAAGCTCGAGCCTCTGGTACAGGGTGTAATAATGAACAAGGAACACTGGCTGGCGATCGCAGAAGCACAAGAAGGTACTACAGAGAACTGCACGAATCACGACAGGTCGTCAGAAGCGGGATCGGATAACGAGGAAGCCAGTGAACAGGCGGACCAATAGTAGTTACCGAAAATCCTATAAAGAGGACGCGTACGATTTATGAGAGTCATACTATGGTCAATTTCTTAATGACTTTACGTCTTTATATTTTAGACCAAAATCCTGGTGACTCTTTAACCTGCACATTGTATTTTCTTTATGGGAGACGGCTTGGTGGATCAGTTTGCGGAGTCTCTCGTTGCGTATAGGGTTTGAAACACATAGTGAAAGAGAGGACGAGGCGTCACGATGTCCATGGGAATAAATTGACGACACAAAGACTCGAAAGTCAGTGCGTCCATTGCGATGCACTGTGATAGATAGTATTCAAAAAGGGCTATGATACCTTATAATTTAACGGTTTAGCCAATCATCACCAGACTTAAGTATCTTATTTAATAAGTTTCCAAGTGTGCACTTGTGTCCGGACTGGACTGTACTATCCGCCATTGCCTATTGACCACGTATAGAAGTATGGTCAAGCAGATACGGACGTGTTGCGTGATTTCAACCAAATTCTTAAAATAGCACTAAAAATAATGTGGTAAGATCTCTTACGATTTTACTGGGAGATTTTTAGAAGAGAGGATTTTAAGAAATTATAAGAACTGCTATTAAAGCCCTCACTCTCATCAGTCAAGTAGTGTTGGCCATCACTGTGATTGTTTGGTAATGCGAGAAATTATTTGGAAGACACGTGGCGTATGTAGCATGCGTTCGTGATATCATGATGAAGATGAGATGCAAAATTAGAGATACATGGGAAAAAAGATTAAAAAATTATATATATATATATATTATAAAAAAAAGAAGAATTTTACGAAGATGATGATGATTAAGAATAGAAGCTCTCTCTGACACGGTGCTCTGTTTAGTATGTAATTATTATTGCAATTCTACGATCGGGCACCGATTTATATTTATTAAATGACTTTTTATCGATAAGGTTTTAACGATAGCGTAATTAAAAGTAACGACGTGCATCATTAGTCTTAAGGGAATATGGGCGATCTCCAACGGTTTTCTTGCAACCCTACGTATTAAGAGAGACGGAAGATAAGAATGAAAATTCGCATGTTTCAAACTTTTCGAAAAATTGACTTTCATTTTAAATCACGTCGAATGTCAAAAATCATTAGGACTTTAAATTACACGAACACTGTGTAATTCATAACCTAAGAACCGAAGAACTTCTGGTACCAGGATATTTATTATCAAGTAATAACGTGACGTTATACTTTTGGGATAACGTCAAAGAATATTAATGTTTCACGTATTTCCATATTAAGAGAAAAACAAAACTATACAAAACTAAACAAAAGCATCCCCACTCCGAAATGCTACTTTTGTACCTGATTGTATTGTATGCCCCTGCAGCAAACCGTTGGACGCGATAACTGTACGAATTTAAAAATCTTATAAACTTGATACGTCAATGATAAAGACGATGAGAATAATGAAGAATAATGGAAGCAAGAAATTTATTAAAAAGGAAAAAAAAAGAATTTTCTAATGACGACGATTAAAGGAACCAATAATCAGAGTGTGGGACGATGCTGAATATTAATCATGCCGTAAGAGGGATCGTTCTCTATCGATATACAATTAAACAGGTGTTTTACGGGCACAGCTAAGACGTACGCGCAAAGATGTTTATTTTTAACTATACGATATATGTAATTAGGTAATGTATTCGTATACCAAAGTGTATATTTATATCGGATTGTAGCGTCGAAATGTCGACGGCCATGTTTTTTCTCCCGGGTTCACTGACACACACGACACACAGAGTGACACAAATCTAGTACCCACTGTCAATATATATATATATATGTATAACGCGTGCTAATTCGTTAGGCGATTAAGGACAGACACGTGCATGCGCCATAGCGAATTGCACCTTCATATTCTTTTTACCCCTAATCCGCAAATGTTTATTTTCTATCTTGTTCCGTCCCTATTTTTTCGTCCAACAACTCCCTTTCTACATCCCCTCATTCAGTGTTTTGTAGAAATGATTTTTAATATTATTCAAACAAATTTTCTTTTTTCCTTCATTTCTTTCCCCTCAAACAGTCATACACACATCCCATTCGCACGTTATATATAGAGGTACATATGTGTATTTATCGCAACCCAGAACATTAGGGTTATAAATGTATTTAGGTTTGTCAAGGGTTGAGGATCGAAGTTTGATAAAATGGGAGATAATTAAAGGGAGAGGGACATATCGCACAAAGTGACTTTACTCTTTCTATTTTATTTATTTTTTATTTTTTTTTGTTAACTCGTCGTAGATGGTGAATATGACGTTTCCATCGGTTCGTCATTAAACAGATAAATAAATAAATAATGGAGCGATCAAGGAGCAAATGATTGCCCGAATTTCATCGGGTAAATTGGGAATGTGGGATAATTAAATGCGATAAGTTTCGCAGTGCGCATGCGCGTACACAAAGTGTCGTGTGCTCGTTACTTATTATATAGTTCGTGTCTTCTATGTTCCTTTACTGTTAAAACGTCTTGATTCTGTTTTTTTTTTACATATGTATATATAAACACATATACACATATTATTGCTATTATAAATAACCATTCAAACTGATAGCCATGCCCGATCAGGTGGTAATTATAACAATGACAGAGTAATAGCGTCAGTCTTTTTTGTTCTCTGTACAGCTCCCGAACTCCTTTCTTTTTTTCTTGTAAATTATTAATCGAGATAACGTACGCTGATTTATTGTTAAAATTAACTATAGCACCGAGAGTTATATTATTATATGAACAATATCTAATATATTAAAGCGAGACTAAATTATGTGATATTCTCTCAGAGTTCGTTATTAACCTCCGTCATGTACGATCTCCTTGTCACTCATCTAAAATATCCATTTTGTTTCTCATATAGGAAAGTATCCCCACGAATACAGGTCAATCGCAGAAGAACCGCCAAGTTGCAGTGCAATATTCAGAAAAAGTAAGCATTGCATTTGTCATACTGTTTATAGATCCTAAACATCATCAGTTTGTTTCATGTTACTGCCTGTGACTTTAGGCTTTGAGTAATTGGACTCAAGATATTCGAAAAAGCTTGATGTAGCTGGTACGTTAAGCCAATACGTTTTTAATGAAGCGTGTTGTTTAAAAGTATTACTCATATACAGGGTGCCCCAGAATAAAAAGTTATGGAGTAGACCATCAGGTAGAAGAGGAAAATCTTAAACGAAAAGTCCTGAACTATTTTTTGTACCAAATTCTTCTCTTAGAGTTATAAACAATTGAAGCTAGGCAATCAACGCGCATGCGTATCCACTGAATATTCCAGAACGCGGAAAGTGGGGAGTAAGGGCTCATTCAGACCGAAAGCAGCGGGAAGCGAGAAGCGAGCAGCAAGCAGCTTGAAACTTTAGAATAGAGTGGTGACTCTCTTCAACGTACGTACGCATAGGCATATTGTGATTGGTCGTGATGTTAAATTGTAACAAAGGAGACATGCATGTAACATACAACGAGGCTATACCACGGGCTATACACATTTCGTCTGATGGCGATTTCAAAATTTATTTCCAACATGAACTATGACGTGAAGTAGGGTTGCCATCATCTTTTTGGTATGTCGTTACTACGGAAAGTTGAATGTTGATAAACTTTCCAAAATCGCAGTCCAAGCATTGGAATCTATTTAGTGATGAAGTCATGTTTTAAGAAAAATTATGTATTATTATTTTCAATGTAGTATACTTGACTCTACATACGTAATTAAGGTAAATAACTTATTTCTTAATGCTTTCATACGATTACGTAATATAAAAATGCAGAAAATGTAGTTTTGCGGCCAAAAATCCGCTGCTTTCTGTCTGAATGAGCCCTAAGGGAATGTTCAGCGGGTGCAGCCGTGCGTTGATTGGCTAGCCTTAATTGCTTATAACTTTAAGAGAAAAACTCGGTAAAAAATGGATTACGACTTTTTGTTCCAGATTTTAGTCGTCTACTTGATGGTGTACTCCATATCTTTATATTCTGGGATACCTTGTATACATTTGAGATACACTCAAAATGAAGGGTGATTGTTTTATGCTTTGCCACCTAGCGGATATAAGTTCAACGACGGGATTTGTAATTCGCAGTACGATCGAATTTTAAACATCTCACAGACATCGCAGAATTGATATTAATTGCAGTTGCAGTGCGTTATATTTGCCGGTTTGGCGTTACACATCTTTTATTTTTATAGTAAATTTTTTGTAATTTCGCAATGTAAATAAATTTTCAAACAACCCACCGACGTTGCAGGATTGTTATAAATTGAAATTCCTCTGCGAAGGGCTTATTCTAATCGAGTCTTACGTTTTTTTTTTTTTCGTCTTACAGATATGGCGACTCCATAAAGTGTAGCTTTTTCGAATGTCGCGGATATCCCAGCGAGGTCACAGGTATACTGGGATGGAATAAAAAAGACAATTTTATAAATTGCGACATAAGTCGTAAGGATATTTTGAATAATATTATTAAGAATGTCAACAAGTATATACAAAATCCAAAAAAAAATGGCGGTATATGTATGAATATAATAGTATAAACATTTAACAGAATTCTGCATAGAATCGTACATAAGCATCCTTCACAGATACCAATGTACAAGAAACTTAACACTGTAGACAGAGGGATGTAGAATTCCAACTGTATGTACAAGTTAACTGTGCAAAGGGACTTTGTTAGGAACAGTGTCACGAAACTTTCTCACGATACAAACAACCGTCCGCGTGTAAACTATTTGCATATGGTACATCGTAAATTCTGAAAAACGATCTAATCTCTTTCAAAATTAATGGACTCAAAATCAGTGTTGCATATCATTCACCGTGTTATGATTCATTCCAGTTTACGAAATGATACTGAATATTGATATACCATAAATAAAATGAATAAAAACTTAATAGGAAAAAATAGATTATTTTAATTATTTATCTCGAAAGTAAAAAGCGTTTTTGTCGAAATGAAGTTTTAAAAACACTCTTTTCGTTTTACAATACTTCTGTATATACCGTGTGTTCGTTTGAAAACGTTTTTGTTAAATATCTCTAAACCAATGTATTGTCGAAAAAAATGTTTAAGAGAAAAATTGTTTGATTTTGGGGGAAAAGTAAGGTAATGCAATTCTTATGATCTTGGATGGCGATGCTAAAGTCACAATAAAATCACACTTGAACTACTACTTGAACTACACTAAAATCACGATTGAACAATCGCCAGTGTCTGGCGTTTAATTAGAATTATTCAAACATACCGCGGAAAGTTAGAAGTGTGAGTGTATAATTATTCAAACATATTTGAATAATTGTAATTCCGCATCCGGCATTGTTTAACACGTAAGGCTCAGATCTCATGATAAGTTTTATTTGGAAAAGCTTGACACTACCAATTTTCTTCATATTTGCATCATGATCATTTATTAAGAATAAATTATTTTTCGTTTATCGTTTATTAAAAAATCATAAATAAAAATTTTTTTATCATGCTATGAAGTAAACTTAAACCATTACCTATCGTATATTTCACTAGAGAATGAATAGTATTTATCTCCTGTTTAGCACGATGAACGAAGCATTACATGTAATCAACATTGAAGATTGTTGTCGCACTTTCACGCCTTTATTTAATTTAGGAAATATCATTGTCAAGCGAGCACTCGTGAGACACGCAACCTGAACGAACGTTGTGTTCAATCATACAAGTCTATCCGGACGATGTCCAGTAGGATGTTTCGATTGAGTTTGTGTTTGATCGTAACTGCCTGCGCACGTCACTGTTCGGTTGGCGCGCTGGCGTTCCAAGATGGCGGCCGGCGCGTATTTTGAATGCTCTCCTTATTTTTCAAACGTCGCTATGAGATGATTTAAAGAAATTTATAGGAGAAGGTCTGATTTATCCTGATTTTCCATCCTCCTCCACTGTGAGAGATCTAGGTATTTTATAAGGAAACATTAGAAGAGTATATTTTCATTTTGAATTTCACAACTACGTCATTGTGAGAGATTGAGGGAAATAATTAAAAAATTAGTACAAGGAAATATTTTGGAAATATTATAAAACTGAATAGTGGTAAAGGTTTTATCCCTATATTGTTGTCTTTGTTCTTATGGCACTAGGGTATCTATCAACAACACCTTACCCTTCCGTTAATCATGACAAAATTCTGTATACTATATATAAGTACGTAGAGGTATGTAGGTCGATCGAATTATCGGGACAACGACATAATATTTATGTAGCAACTTGCATGTTACGTTATGGCATTCGGCCGTGAAGTAATTTGCTAGTCGATTTTACGGGCTGCCAATTGGCATTGATTTACTGGTACGGACTATACTATTATTAATACGGTACATGATATATATATATATATGATGTACTTTTTATATGATATATACGCACACAATTATAAAGATTGGTTCCACTTATTATATAATACATGCCATGTTCTATATGCAGTATTATACCTTACATGCTAAGTCGCATCGAATTGGCCCAGATACATTGGGATTAATCACGATCATCTGGAAGATTGATGTTGTTCGGTTTTATGATTTGGTTTCTCGGATAGGAGGTGATAAAAAATATTAAATCGGCAGTCTAAGGATTGATTGATTGAAAATACTATAATAGATTTAAGAGCGTGTCTGGATTGTAATGTGGATTTAAATATACTCCGTACCTCTTAAATGTTATCTGTAGTTTGAAAGTCTGAATATTTATACGCAATTTTAATTATCAAATCAGATAGCGTGGCTATCTATAGAATTTTTGGAAATTACAAAATAGATACATTTTTTGAAAAATATTAGCCATGGTAACATTCAATTTGGCTTTTATATTAAACATTGATGTATTAACGTTAAGGTTGGTACAAATTATGCATCGCGAATGATATCAAGGATAGTAATAGACTTAGAGATTATTATATTAGCTTGGAGATAAAAGATTGGAAAGGGGAAAACCAATGGTCAGGAAACAGGTGGCTGGCACGATACCAGATAGTTACTTCAGGCGAATTCATGTAGCTTGCAAATGTATATCTACATATATTTGTATATAGATATATCGGTACATATGTAGATATAGAAACAGTCACGGAAGCAGAATGCGTTCGCATTTTTCATTGGAACGATCCAAAGCGTATGTAAAGGGTTATTCAGTCAAAACGGACCGCCTGAATATGGTTTTATCATAACAATCAAACAGGCGCGCTACCTTCGAGTGATACTTTTGGGTTGAATAACACTGTATAGGGTTATTCAGGAGTACTGTGCCGACTGGGGTTGGCCCGTCCATTTGATTTGTATGGTACAGCAAACACTTTGAGAACGTACAATAGTCCTGAACAACCTTGTACACTTGTATGAAGAATTTTAAATATATCAAAGATTATGACAACTGATCACTGTCGATGAGCCATCGGATGATTTGTATGATGATTCAGATGATTTCGTACGACAGATAGTACGAAATTGTTACCAGCATTAACCAGTTTATCATGAGCCTGAGCATGCGTCATCTCGTGAAGTGGAAGTCCGTTCAATCGTATGAGAACATCACCTGGTTGAAGACCGGCTTCATCGGCCAAACTTCCTCGTGCCACCTGGTGGATAAAACGAAAATATATAATCGATAATTTTTCAATAATTTTCAAAAAATTTTTCGATTAATTCGTCACTAGGTACTGACTAAGGATGATTGACCCATAGTTATTGATAGATAAAATTTTAATACAATTCAGTTTAATTATATGTCTTGTTCGATATGAAAAAGCTAGTTTACTTCCATTCGAATAAATCTCAAATCCAATATCTGCCTGGGTGAACCGCAAGATTCGTATTGACGGAAACGAGGACGAGACTAGCATGGACGCTTCGTGTATTATCGGGAAATTTACTTCCGGATGGTGTGTGGCAACAGTGTGCTGAGGACGGAAAATAGAGGTTGAAAAAAGAATAGAGGAAAAAATAAAAGTGTACTGCTATCACGATATTTTCACGAAATGGGCTGGTTGCGTGTTTCTTGAAAAATTTGTTTGTCTCTCTCTTGCATTTTGTGGCTCGGCTACTGCTGATGAGAATGGGCACGTGACCTTGGGTCGATATAAAAATTTATAATCTATAGAGATTCGAATAAATATTCATTGTATCATATCTATGTAGATATATTAGAATTTTGTATTTGATTTAGCAGGGTCTAAATTAATTCTTCATTAAGCATCAACGGAACTCGGTCTATACCGATAGGAGAATTTCGTGATAAGAATATCGAAGTGAAATGAATAGCTATGACCGTTCCGGAGTCTATGGGACTTCTTGCCTTGATGGGGATAGTATTTGAGTAACTCGGAATGAGGATTAAGGCAGAGTAAAAGGGTTGATTGGGAGGGAACGTCTATACATTATACGTATAGAATAACAATACGTTTTTGGGTATCTCACCATAAAGCGGCACTCACAATGGTCAGATAATACGTTAAAAAGAAATTCAACCTTTGTTACAAAGTTTGGAGTTCTAAGCTGTTATAATTTAACCAAACGGAAAATTAATTAAGCCCATTGTAATTTCGGGTGCCTACACGGAACAGAATGTATAATTGCGATTAGTAGAATAATGGTCAGTATCTGGATACAATACAATTTCTAAAGACCGAATACTATCCATTGCTCTAGTAATCGCTTCTCAGCGTGTAGACGTGGGTTTCGTGTAGCTTTTTACAGTCTTGAAACAGGGCGTTGAATATACAAAAATTTCAATCCTTCCACCAATTTCCTGGAACTTAGCTTTAGATATATATATATTAGAGCATTAGAAGAACATGAAAGGCAAATATTTGTGCCTGATTAGAATCATTTCTCCCAAAAAACTGTCACTCACCCTGACAACGGTAAGAGGATGCGTGAAATCCAGCCCGCCAGATAAACGAAATCCCCATGGGGTGTTATCGAACTTTGACAATTTAATGTCTACCGCCATTGCGTTAGTAACTTATTAACCGACCTGAGAAAATATTGCCCATATACTAAGATAAATTTATCGTACTTTCTGTTCCCTGAATATAATCGTACTAAGCAAAACTTTATATCCATGCAATAAAGTTTCTCGAAGATTTTTCTATGAAAGTAAAATAAAAAGTTATATTCAATGGTATTTATACGAAGCACGGGAAACTTGAACCTTTTAAACGTAATTAAGGCCACTGAAAATATAATTAAACATAGCTCGAACCAAGAATAGCAAAAATATTAATATACTAGACAAATATATTTTTAATAACGAAAATATATTCTGATCTTATAAAATATATTGTAAATTTGACACTTAAAAAAAAAAAAGTTCGAATCACCACCAGCACACATTATTCCATTTGTTTTATTCACTATAGGAAAATTGATTGAACAAAATTTTTTGCCGGTGTTACTAATCTCAAAAATAAAATTTCTCTATTTAACCAACCAGTGGCAACTGCGACTCTATGCGCCTTTCTGGCGACTGACTGAGATCTATTCGATCGTTGATCGAAGCCTGCAGCATGGAGGATCGCAGAAGCTGTGTACATAAATATACAAAGCAGTGTGAGGAGTCGACTCGAGAAGCTTCAAGACGAAAGCTCACGAAGCTTCGTGCATCTCGACGCTAGAGTACGGACAATTATAGAGCAGCAGTAAGAAGATGAGAGTAGATTTCTCGGGGAAAGTCAAACAGTTCAACTGGAGCAACATGCTATTTCCGATGCAATGGAGTTAATAAGCTTTCGTGTCGTTAAGCTCGAAGAATGGTTCGAGTCGGGGCAAAGCTTTGTTCGATGCCAAAGAGGCAGGAGAATAAATTACACGTGCATATACGTATACAGAGTGTTCGTTATGAAACGCACTGTAGTAACATCGTTGCATTCCTTGTCAAATTCTATAAAATACGTGTATTTTAATTTTTTATTTCATATACCAAAATTTTGAGATAATGAAGGTTGAAGTTGCAGTAATGCGACCAATCAGAACGCGTTTAAACGGAGCGTAGATGACGTCGCAAGTCAGCCCGCAAGGCCTGCTTACACAAGGCCGATAACACTAAGAGTATCGTCTCTTGTATCTTACTCAATTACATGCAGATAAACAGGGACACTACGACGATACTCTTAGTGTTATTGGCCTAGGGCAAGCAGGTCTTGCGGGCTGGCTCGCGACGTCATCTACGCTTCGTTTAAACGCGTTCTGATTGGCCGCATTACTGCAACTTCAACCTTCATTATCTCAAAATTTTGGTATATGAAATAAAAAATTAAAATACACGTATTTTATAGAATTTGACAAGGAATGCAACGATGTTACTACAGTGCGTTTCATAACGAACACTCTGTATACGTATATGCACGTGTAATTTATTCTCCTGCCTCTTTGGCATCGAACAAAGCTTTGCCCCGACTCGAACCATTCTTCGAGCTTAACGACACGAAAGCTTATTTTTAGAATTTGATAAGGAATGCAACGGTATTACTACAGTGCGTTTCATAACGAACACCCTGTAGGTGTTGGTATCAAATCCTGACGACTTAACGAGTCCAATATTAAAATAAAAAAAAAAGTTCAAGCTCTCTGTCGACTTTCTTATCACGAAAAGCTATCAAAATTATATATAAGATCCCGCATTTACTTTTACGTAGGATGAAGTTATCGTAAAAATTTTCCAATATTCTCGACGATCAAAATAGAAGAAACGTCGAATAAAACAATATTTTGCAGAATAATGATTATGATTAATCTAATTAATTTTAATCGATATTATTACTGTACTTTATTATTACTTCGTTGAAATTAAGATTGCAACTTTTTGATTCGATTTTACTCTTTCTTTAATACTTTTGTAATACTGAAACAACCAAGGTTCTTTTCTATGTATTAAATCCTAGCCTATGTAGGTATCTTAGAAAGAGAACTTCGCAATTAGAGTGGTCGATGGAAAATAAATTGGTATAGATACACGTTAATTCTTTTATCTCGACAGAAAAAGATGTTTTTATCACGCTTGTTAATGTTACAATGTCACCTTTCAATTTGCAAATTTCATTCGCGAAACTCGAAAGAAAAGTGTACACTGAATCATTAGCAACGAACACTGCGGTTTATTATGCGCAAGATAAAACTGCGACTGATATGTGACTTTCGTACTTTTCAAAATTTAATATTGTCATCGGTTATTTTTTTAATACAATAGATACGGAAAATTTACAATGCTGGCGATAGCGTATAAATTCATATAACGGGATCAATGTTAGTTAATGCTAATGACATTATTCCAATAGTGGCGCCCCAATTTGTGAATATAAAAATATTCTGTATTTATTTTTCAATTTGCTTGTTATAATTACACTGCAGTTAGGTATAACAGACGTTTCGCTCAGATATCGCTGCACTAATTATAATGCAACGAAACAAAGCGTATTTGTATAAAAAATATCGTGTAAGAAATGGAAGCGTGCCTCTTAAAAATGTATTTTGGCTACTCGACAAACGAAGGGTGCTTTCTTTTATTTATATGATAAATATTATTTATATGATTTATATCACTGGTTCTGACGAAAGCGAGTTCAATCATACCATCCGGCCAGTTGCCGCGCTGGAAAACAAGACAGGATATATCGATTGTTTGAAGTCTGTACGTGCAGTCCGCGAATACTTTGCTGGTGAATATTACAGTGCCAATTCGTAAGGCCGGATCGATCAGTTTCTTCGAAGGCAAATATCACGTTGTCACGCACTAATATCGAGCCAGTTGATACGGTGCTTTTTCAAATTTACATGTAGATTTTTCGGATCCCGTGAAAACATGAGAATTGAGCTCAGTTCTCGTAGTGCTGCTCTTGGAGATATTTGAATTATTCAGTCTGTAGGAGTGAACACTAGTGAAATCCGAAAAGCTAGAAAAACTCAAAGATCCTGACAATCGACAAGTAGATTATCTATCAAAGCATCGTTCATCAATTATATATCTTTCGAATGCTTGATATAAATTAATTATGGGTATTGTAATTGGAGATGGACCACATACGGTCGTTCTTTGGTTGTTGCCGAAAGGAAAACCAAAAACCAATACCGTAGTGCAAAAGGGAATCGCGAGAAACAACGAAGGACAGTCGTGCCCGTGGATGTAACAATGCAAAAAATAATACAAACAAATATTATTAAGTTACGTATAATAATTTTTTTTACACTGTACATATAGTATAATTTCTCAATTTCGTAATAAACACTGTTTATCTTAATTGCAAACATTGGATATTATTTCATCGTTTATCCTTCGTTTCGATGCGCACGAAAAATTCAATTAATTTTTGTTATCTTCTATCTATATTTATATCTTCTATCTATAATTTATTTCCATTGTATAAGATATATATAAAACGTATGTCAAATATGAGCGGATATGTTTTATTTGGATAATATTGTGAGGAACAAAATCCAATGAAAAAATCATCAAAACTTTACCTGCACTCGAATAGCGTTTTGACGGGTGACTCGTGATAAGTATGTCTATGCATATTCGGCATACACTTCAGATATATTTTATTTAATTGAAATAATTCCAATGGACGTGCATAATTTAAAATTGCATTAGCACAAATATATTGACATCATTTGTACCCTTTGCCAATGGCGTTCCTTAATTTTACAAACCTAAACATTCACTTTTACTTTTCGCATTCCACTTGGTAAGAATCGCCGAACAGCAAGCTCCCCGAGATTCAATAAAGTGCACTGTCACTATGTGAAATGAAAAAATTTGTTTAAGAACATATAGAACACTTATCAGAGCTAGTAATATTTATAATGTAATGTTTGGAGGCGTTGCAACGTCCTCCTGTAAAAAATTATTCGGAATACGACCAATATTTACGGTTTTCTTTTATCCGTGAAGTCAACACAAGTTCGGAAAAAAAGACCTTCATAATTTTTGTAATTCGAACCAAGAAATCTTAAACCGACATTTTCGTGGGTTTTCATTGTTCCAGTGCTAAAGGCAGGTTTTTACTATTTATCTCTACACGTTGTTAGCAGTTGCTAAGTAATGGACTCTATTTATATTTCTATAGGGCTCTAATGTCTTTGTCTAATTCTCATTCGACGTCAAAGACTAATTCGTCTGTCTTTCTCTCTCTGTCTGGGATTTTGACACATAAGGGCACGATAATGAAGATCTCCCTAGGTAAAGTTTGACTTGGTTGGAGAGCGCACGCCCCAGCCCCAGCCAGCCACACAGCTGAGTTGGCTTTAAGCAGTCACGAACGAGCCATCGTCAGGGGCGGTTCAACCCCCCGAATCGTAGATGTTTTGCTTTTATATTTCTTTGATAAGCGCTATGTAAGGGAGAGGCTGTGCCAAAACTTTTCATCCCTTATTTACGTCTCCATTTCGCGGTAGTGTCGTCGAGGTAATGGTGCGAGATGCTTTTCATTTTATTTAAAATCTGTGGAAGATGCTTTTCAAAATATGTCCCGTGAGCACCTGCGAGTAAGTTATACCTGATGTACTGTTATCGTCATTTCCTTTACCTGATTCTTTATTTTTGTTAACTTTGACTTATCAGCTCATTATATTTCTAATGCACGCTTCTGTTCTGCTTCCATCTAGCGCTGCTTCGCAGCTCAATCGATTTTAACCTTCCGTCTGTACTAGATATTGAGCCTCGTTTAACAAAACGTGATTTACTCAAGATTTACATAATTCTCATTAATTGTGTACACCGTAAACGAGGTATAATCGTTATTGGATTAATCTTATAAATTAATTATTATACCGTAAATTAAACTAAGCTGGAAGCATTTGTTTATTTAGCGAAAGCATGTAGTATTTTTTCAAATTAATCGCAATAATTTTTATATTATTTTATCGATTATAAAAAAAAAAGTCTTAGTATTCTTATATATTGAAAAAACATGTTTTTCCACTGAGGTATCGTAGGCAGGTGTATTTTGTAAGCCGGATTAAATCTTCAAAGGATTTTTTTTTGAAGGCGTCATTCAACCCTTTCGTAGATTATTTGTTTGAGGGTATCTCCAAGATTATTTTTAGCTGTAACTTTTTCTGTCTTGGACTTATGTATTTTATATATGATTTCTCGATTTTACGTCAAACGTGAAAAATATAATGAAGTTCTACGATAATTCAGGTGATACGAATCTTTTCGTGCGTCAGCGCTTGGATCGTTGCCTGAGATATCATCCATAAAAATTGACTCGTGGAAATGTACCAATGGTAATGGAATTACAATAGAATATCTGAATATGAATATAATATTGAAACAAGAATATAATCAAAATAGTACATATTTATTATGTAAGGATATTTGACTCGATCCGTGACCTTTGACCTTTTGCGAAATTATTTTCTACTCGTAGGTCAGCTCGTGTCAGGTCGAATCTTTGTATTATTTTCAATAATAATTGTCATCGTTGTATAAGAAAATCATTTCTATAAGTACTTTTGGATGTTGAGTGATAATTTTTCAGAACGAGACTCAACTGTTTTCGTTAGGTATCGTAAGATCCAAAAAAATAATAAGGGTGGAAAAGAATCGATTGTTTTTTGTTTGTTCGAAATATAGGAATAAATTTTCCTTGATCATCTTACAAGAGGTTTACATTGCTCTTAGGAAAACACGTGTTCCTGAACGTGTAATATCCTTCGATCGATCTGGCTATGCTAATCGCGCAAAAAGGGGACTAATGGATATAAAAAAATTGGGAAAACTGGAAGAAGGCGATATGGCAGAGAAACAACATAGGTCGGAGCAATTGGCCGGGCTGCTTGTTGCAGGGTGAAGGAGCTAGAGTAAAACAGTGTTATTAGAAACCGGAAGGTGGCGTCCACGGGCAAGAAATTATTTTACGTACAAAGACTCGAGAGCTTAAACGGGATTGTTTCTAATAGCGGATCAAAAACATTTCCTTTCTCATTTATTGCCTTTTGTATCTCTTCGATTATATATTTTAAAAAATTCAGTCGTACAGATATTATAATCAGCTTTATGATTTTTCAACGGACCTTAGGTATCTGGTAATTGATTCTAAAATAGAGTGCCAGCCAGAAGTCTTTTTTGAGACATTTTCAGGACGTTTCTTGTTTTTTAGGTTACAACGTGCATGAATTCAGCTACAATATCGAAATTCTCTTGAAATATTTTAAATTTATAATTTTATCATATTCAAGGACACTTTTATATGACTTATCGAAACTAGAATGAAGAAATGGAAACACGGTGGATAGTGTCAAGAACGCATATATCATAATTTTATAATACACAGTTTGTAAACAGGGTAACCACCCATGGTCACGTACAGTACATATGCGATAACTACTATTCGATTCGAGGACAGTGAATAGTCATAACAACTAGAGAGATGATATAAAAAAGTAATAGGAGGTCCAAACCGAATAGGATCGATTTTTTTACTGAAGTTGACCTTAATAGGCTATCAGATGTCATCCTGACGTGAGCGAAGTGGCGTGAGTGCCCGAGACAGTCGCATCGCATTTCATGAAAACATACCTATGTACTAGTCGAGCCATTTCATCAATTAGTTTTATATTCACATAAAACGTCAGTTCACGTCTTAGTACTTTGCAGAAGTAAAGCATCGAGTAATTTATATGAGTACAAACTTTTCAAAAAGACTTCGCGTGCGACTTCATTTCCTCTCGAGTGGAATCCGAAATGATGATGCTGGAGAAAAAAAATTAAAGGAAATAAAAAAAATGAAAAAATACAAAGAAAAATATTTATAGCGTTTTATCATCCTTCATAAAAATTTACGTCAGCCCTACGTGCATGGGTTCACTGAATGGCCATTCGCGATCTTGAAAATTCGTGATAAGCTTTCTTGACATGTTTTCTCAAATCCGTTTAAAGGACCCTCTCACTATAAACTCTCGCAGGTAGAGATATGCATAGAATTTCATTAATCTAGGGCAGCCTCTGGCTAGGGATACTTAGATGTCTATTAAAAAAAGTAATGAGAGGAGACGAGTGTTAGACCTTTTGTTCCTTTTTATTTTTGTATAACGACCCCCCCACGCTCCCTGATTGATAATTAAATAATATTGGTTGAGTTATAGGGGTCGTTCTTGGGTCTGATAATTAATTGTACCGCATGGACCTCTAGATAGGTGATATTTATCTACTTCATATATTTTATCACGTATTTACATACCATTAAGGGAACGCGATTATACGAAATTATATGTTAATTATTCATAAAGGGACATGGTAAATTTTAATATTTGATGAGTTGCGACTAGATGCTTGTGAAATCTAAAAACTATCCACCCCTTATATTTGCAGAGTAATCTTAACTCTGATCTAATATAAATTTGCTAACTTTGTTACAGTCACATTTTATTATAGTAGTGCAATAGACGTATTACTCTTATGCAGCTATTACCTTAGTTTACTTTATACTCATCTATAACCGTAACTATACTCACTGCACTTGATATGCCTATTTGCATGTGTTTCTTTCGTTATATATAATATACATGCCTACTCGCTGAACTCTAATTTTCGTCTGCGGTCCTTAGAGAGCTATGGTTCAGGATCGAATAAATCATACTCTACTACTCTAGTGTATATACTGCTTTTTAGGACCTAATCTGTCCACTCATACCTTTTTTTCGATTAAGGGACGTTGACTTTCTGTAAAGGAGTGACTCATTCCAGAAGAGAACATCCCTTGTCAATTTCTGTCCTTCGACCTATCAAAAGTATACATAGTTAGGTATATGTATTATATGATGTGGGAGAGAGGGAAAGTTACGAAATAAGAGAACAGATAAATAATACAGAAGGAAATTGTGGTGGAGAATAAGAAGAAGGGCGCGGATCTACCGTGGGACTGTGGGACACGGAAACGAACGCGACTCGTAGGGGTGGCTGGTTGTGGAGGTGGCTGGATCGATCCACCCCTGCGGGATATAGAACGAAGTAACCACGCGGCCTCGACTCGCTGAAAATGTCATAAATTTTAATGACGAATCATTAGAGGATTTGCCTGCTTAGGTATGTGGTCCTTCTGTCGAAAACTGAATAGGTCTTACGATTAATGAATTTTTTATGAAGGTTTATTTATTCATAGGTGTCTGCATCTTTTTTATGTATAGTCATACGCATTGGATTTATTGACAATTCTTCATTATAATTTTATACCGTGGTTTAGGGAATTTTGAGATTTTTTTTTTCCTTGTTTTGATCTCGGAATTATCGGGTGTCACGTGAAGCGTCTTCGCTCTATTTGCACTGAAGTTTTGTTGAAGGTACCGGAGAGTCTTCAACGAAATAAAAGTAGACTTGACGAAAATGGCCTGTCGTATCGATCCTTATATTCGAAGGTAGTGCTTTTTGCTATTTCTTCGACGACTTCGACTCGTGGGAATTCACTTTTTTCATTACGAAAAGGATTTTAGCAATTTATCAGGCGAAGTGATGTAGTGCATAGTCCGAAATTACTATCTGATAAGGGAAATACTAATTTGTTTGAAGCGAAATGATGACTCGACGTAATTATAGGATTCTGAATATCAACGTGTAAAATCGAAATTATTCTATTTTACGTGATATTAAAGTAGCAATAATTGAAATTATCAAATGACTTATGATATACGATATAGTCAGGGTATATTTTCAGGACATTAATCAATCATCCGTTATTTCCGTTGAAGCAGATGGGCAGCTTCCTCTTAGGCTTTTAGGCTGCTTTTTCGGCCTCGAAATCCCCCTGAAATTTTCCGATAAAAACATTAACGCTATGAGACTCCATTATCAGACGAATGGAGGGGCGTTATCAGTATTTGCTAGTAGGGAGAGATGGAATTCCTTATGCGAGGGCAATTTAAAGATAAACATTCTTCGAAACTGTTTAATACTACTTTAATAGAATTTTAGTTTACTTTATATTACAATACGTAAGACATTAAGATACTGCTTATAATTTTGTTAAATATCAAATAAATGTTAAATGAATTAAAATTTACCGTCCTAGATTGTAGGGAACAGACATCGCAGTGTTGCCGCATTGACTATATGCTTTTTACCTGGCTTAGCAATATTTTATATTTTTTTTGTATTCCTTTTCTTTTTTTTTTTTCTACTTTCGTAGAACAGGGTGAGAGTATTTCTCAGGAATAATAAGTCAGATTGGACGTTGCGTGTTTGCGAAAGCATAGGCAAATAATACAAAAGTGTTCTCCTGACGACTTCTAGAACGATATTTTATGAATTTTTACAACTGTACGCCATGTGCTATACATGTTATGAAGAGACGACAAGATTGTTGTGAAGATTGAGTTTCCCTATTATATTTTATTTTTTCTTATTTTTTTATTCACCACATAAAGAAAACAAGTGGAAACTAACGGTATGGAGAGGTTAGGATGTACAGTGCGTCATCTACATTGGTATGTTATAAAGTTTCTCTGTTCACTCCCCAATATTACTTTTACCCTCCAGAGTCTGTTTCATTTTACAGGGGATTCGAGTTAAGGGTGGCACACCAAGCTATTTAATTAAATTTCAAATGTTTTCATCTTCCTATGCTCACTTTGTATCTTACAATTAACAATTTATATACATTCTATATCATGGTTTTCCAATTTGCTGTTCCTATATAATTATTTGATATTTCAACTTCTTGTACAGATTATCATATAAAATTGATAGTTTTTATTAAACCAGTCGAAAGGTCTTTGACATTTTCAACGCAAAGAGAAAACCCTGAATGTAAGACGGGGATGTTTCTACCTGATGCATATTGGAGTGCGCGTCAGGGGTGTAATGTAAGGGTGAATGCATTTTACTGGAAATGGAACAGACTAAGAATTCTTTCTAGCCAAGTAAATCTGGTCTCTTGGAAGTAGTGGAAGAAAAAAGTAAAGGAATCGCGAGGAGTGAACTGTACAATTTTATCCAGTAAAATTACCCCTAGGTTGCATGAACATATTAGAATAGACTGAGCAGCATATCAGACTGGGGGTTGGTACTACTGTACATTCAGAGTCGAATCGACAGGTGGCATTTATTCTATTTTCTCTCCCTTGCCAACACAGCCCTGTATTGTAGTATCGTCGTATGTACCGTGGTACCTGCAAGGTTGCTCGAATTGTTTACGTCATGTCACAAGTTTCAGTAGTATAGATTTCTTACAAATTTACTTGTTTCTTACAAATTTACTTAATTAGTGAAGTATCATTCACATCCAAATTCTGTAGCGATGTCACGTTATTTCCCCAAGATTAGGGTTGTATCGTAAGATACACTTGGTTATCGCGAACTATTCAGGAATTTATCATCAGTCATCCCCTTGTCGTTGAACTCAAGTATAAACCAAGACTGAGTTTGTAGCTAAATAAAAGGGAGCTTTTGCTCGATGAAGAGTGAAATCAGGTACCTACGCGTCGCTGTGTTTGAAACTATCGACCAGTATAATCCAATAGTGCTTAATGACGTGAACTTCCTGGTTTGGACACCCGATAAGCACAGTCAAGCCCTATTATATGTAGAAGGGTCTATCGAAATCTGGAATAGGATGCTCTAGTGCAGATTTCTTGTTAAGGGGACAGTCAATAAAAAAATGAGCGAATATTTTGAAAAATAAGATTTTGAAAAATTTCATTTTGAATCTCAATACGCTTTCAGTTAGTGAACATTTAAACTTGATTCACTCGAAACTTTATTTTCACGTTTTTCTTGTTAAAAGTTAAGTATCGAAGTTTTATCCAATTTTTTTGAAAATTATTTCTGACATTGTAGAATCTATAACAAACCAACATATCGATTAATTTTTGTGTAACGTATTTTAAAAAACAAAAACTTGGACAATAAAATAATTGTTAGAATTTGAGCCTTTGTTTAATTAGAAAATTTGGAAAATTATAACTCGCAAATGTATTAAAAATTTGATCAATGCGTCTGCTAGGCTATGAAGACGGTATAAAAGATTTTAATAAAAAATATTAAGACTGTCACCTAAGTTGAATTTGAATATATATGTATAAGTTTCCTAACTGCTTGATTTTTCAAGAAATTGTTACAATATCACGAAATATTCTTTACTAAGAAGCTTTAGGTGGGCGCAGGTCTTGATTAGTGTTCATAGAAATCCCATTAAATTTTTTGATAATACTAAGTGTAAAGTCAGTTGAAGGCTTCTACGTAAGAAAACTTTTTCCATTCTGTTTGACGGGACTTTTCCTATTCTTAACCTCTCAAACAAAAAGTGTTTACGTTGCTTTATTCTATATAAGAATATATTCCTTACCCGAGGCTGATCTTAAAACCTACGCCTCGAAATATCGATTCATAGCGTGACACTTTTTTTTTACACGATGCATAAATAATAAGATGACTTTATTGCACTAAATACTGAAACGCAATTGGTTAATCGATCTCCATGTATGACATCGGTAATTAATATCTTTATCCAGATCATGCTCCTAATTTTCTCAAGTTAACGAATTTCGAAAAATCCTATCAGAAACACATTCTCGATACATCCTCTCTAAAAAGAACAGTCAAAATTTCATTGATTTTTTAAGTTAATTGAAAACTCACTGAAAAAATAGGTCTAATCAGGGCGCTCTGACCCCCTACCCCCTCCCCAACACAGGGGATGGTGTATGACGGTCCACGAAGGTCCTATAAATGTCCGTTTATTCTGTGCTATGCTTGGCTTTTGTCACTGACTTCTCCAATACCTTGATCCCTTGACGGCTTGAATCGCGAAGAGTGGAATATCTTTGTTGAACCTTTGGGCTGAAATATGGATTTGTACAGGTATCCTGAGCCACGGCGGTACGTCATTTTATGTCAAAAAGGAAGCAGAATACATAAAACAAATTCTATAAGATATAAGGGATGAGTGATGGTTGAAATGAAACGTGGAGAAAATTTTAAGGATTGTTCATAAGCAATATTTCATACGGATTTCAGGACTACTGTATGACACATTGTATATCACATATCATATAGTCTCAAACGTGATAATAGGTATTGTAGACATTTTGGGATTTTTGAGGAATCGGAGTTGCAAGCCTTTTTAGGAGGTTTGTACACCCCGCAGACGTCTTTATAGGAAATTAGATTTTTAAAATAAAAATGATCTTCATTTATTGTCCTAGTCATTAATTAAATATTAAAGACACTTATTTTTATATTACTTTCTCTCTCTTTCATACATACACATACTCTTATGAATTTGTACAGTGTTTGTGTCAATTCGTAGACGCCATGGAGTGTTTGTCTCTATCCTTTCTCTATGCTGATTCCCCGGAGAGGGAAAGAGATAGCTAGAATAACAATACAGCGGACTGCACGATGCGTCCGGTAATTGTAAACCAGCTAAGAGTAAACACGATAATGGCTCAGAACCACAGGTGATCGAGCCGATCACCGGTCGCTAAATGTATCATCGTTGGAAGAGGTTTTGACTCAGACAGCTACTAATCACAATGACGTTGGAAGATGAGTCTTGTCACGTGGGTCCTTGGACATGAAGTGGCTCTGCACTCCTGACAGTTCTATTACAATAAATTGACTGCAGATTGAAACAGATGTTTTAAGGAGGTCCTTTCCGTTACTAAGAGATATCAGAATGAGGTTTGGAGCTGAGCTCTTCGGGTGTTTGATGATTTGGTGCTTAGGTCAATTTCAGACAGCACCGGCACATTGACTTTACGGCAGACAACTTACGAAGGATACCTGATTTACTGATACTTAGATGAGAACATTATGCTCCCTGAGACTAGGAAATGCTAAGGATGAGCCCCCACAATTTGCAGTACAATACTGTTCACTGGTTTTTTGTGAAAAGCAGGATAGATTTCCTAATTTATTTTTAGAATTTTTTTATTTTCGAGACTTCACTGCTACTTGTCGCCTTTTGGTGTATACTTGTATGAAGGATTTGGATCGAACGAATCGAATGGTTTGTTACCGAGTAATCCGCTGCTTATATTCTCAGGAGCAATACGTTGCTTTTGGTAGGAATAAGGATTTTTGTCATTTCGATGTTTTTGAAATTTGATTTAATATTTTAATTTTAATAAATTGGATCAGTGGTTACTTCAAGAACCGGCTTTTGGGTATTTCTATTGTGTTTAACGCGTGTCGGTTAATAACGCTTGAGAACTTGTTTGTTTCCATTCCAGTCGCTATGACTAATTTTAAGGGAATTATACAGTACCAAAGATTTAAGAGTCCTATTTCCCTTCCTTTTATCGGCGTCGCAGTGAAAGGTCGATAGGAGTTTTGAGAAATTGTAGGATTTGAGCAGCTCTCAGATACAATTATGCGCCTTCAGGGTACGCTATGCATTTTTATGTGAGGCTTTTAAAGTATCCATCATAGAGAATGAATAAGGGTAAAAAAATGCTAAAAGATGGATGGGTATAAGGACGGAACGTTATAATATAGAACGACAATTTGTTTTTATTATACGCGAAAGTTTGTTTTTATTATACAAGTATATTTCATGTATTATATTATACGGTATACCCTGCGAAGTATCTCAATGATTTCGATATCCTGATTACGGTACATAAATTAATTCAGCACAACGAAATTTTCTTTCTTACAATATATCGATTCCACTGGAACTATAATATACTCCATAATCAATGACGGAAAATCCATGGCATTTGAAAAGGGAAATCAATGGGGATGTTCATGTAATCCTACTGTGTCTAAACCCTTCAGGGGATGAACAGGATTACCACGAGGACTACTGATACTTCATTGTCAAAGCGAAGATTCTACTACGTCTCTGGTCTCCCTAATATTTGCACATAAATATTTGCGAACACTCAAGGCATCGTTTTAATCTGTCTGTTTAAAGATGCCATTCCTAGTTCTGAAAAATTCTCAAATAACGAATAATAGCCAGAATCCTTAATATTCATGTATGCAAATAAATTAAAGCGACAAGTGCTACTTGGAGAAAGAGAATTGAGGACGAGAAGTAAGATAAAGGAAGAACAAGAAAAGATAGATTAAACTACGCGTAACAAGGGAAACGAGCCTCTCATTTCTTATTTAAAAGAGTCATCAAGAAATTTGCAAACTAACCTTAAACTTGATCCTAGATAGCTATCGATTGCGCCATCTTTATTAAAAATGTTTTATCACCCCCGTACACCTACCCTTACCTATAACCTGTACCTTCGTCATACTCACAAAATGGATTTTCAGTCTAGGTCTTTGTTGGAACGTCACCCCCTGTTTTCCAGACGGTACCTTCCGTTGTAGGAATAAATTAATTTCCATTTGATTCTTCGGGAAATAAAAAAGATAGAAAAACAAGAGACTCAATCATAATAAATGTTGAAATCTGAAGAGAAAAAGAGAAGGTGGATCCTGGAAAAAGAGGAGCAAGATCCCTTGGCAAAATTTCAAGCTACTACTAACCGGTATTATGAGAGCTGGTAGAAACATGTAGAACCGTGGAAGAAATTTAATGAAACATGAGAGGGTGGGAGGGGGGGGAGTGAGAGAGAGAGAGAGAGAGAGAGAGAAGGGCGTGGACGCAGCCTCTTATTTTCCAACGACCTGAACCTTTGACTAGCGACACGTGAGATTCACTGAACCTTTAATAAGTTCTACCCCCCGCTATATACGGACTCACCGCAACCCTATTTACTTACTATACAACCTACAAGCTGCGTCCTGTTATTGTTGTACATGTACAAAAACAACAACCATACCAGTATGATCACCTAGGGAACTTGGTTATTGCACGCTGTCACATAAACCTACCCTTATGCGTAGAGTGTATAAAGAATATGAAGGTTCACATATGTATTACATATATACCTATATATATGTAAATAAAACATAGCTTCCATACGCGCAAGTACATAGACCGTATAAAGGGCGTAGATATTAATAATTAATTAATTATGAATAATATTCAATCGAAGAAAAAGATTTTGTAGAACCTTATAACGATATACTGTGAGACATTTTAATATATTAATATACCTACGTACGTGATTGTCAGTTTGATACGTTAGTACAGTTTAGTACGTTATGAAGCTTCCAGGTATTTTATTGTCAGGTTATTTATTGAATATCTGCTATTGGTATAAATGTGACAGATGCGTAATAATTCAGAACGCGTAACGAAGCAGATCTAACGTATATTGTCGTTGACATAAGTACTGTCTTCGTTAATAGTAAATGGTACATCAGTTTTAGTCGATAAGATGTATTAATATCCGCAGCTATCTTCTCTACGTGCGTACGAACACGGGTATCGTTTCTAAGCACGTGTTTCAGCGTAAGGTTGCTGTCATTTGCCAGAAAATTGTTCAGAATCGTCATTTGCCAGAAACGGCAGCTGTCTGAATACTATATGTATTCTTGTTGCTTGTGGTAGCTGTCGGTATAGCAGAAACCTACGTCTAGGTGTCCGACTATACCGACTGTCTCGTTGCCAATGGCAACGACCATATAACAACCCTCAGTGTATGTGCACCTGAAAAGTTCAGCTGAAAACGCGTAACGGAAAACTTTTCAAATTGGTGGCGCTGATAGAATGCACGTTATGTAGCAATGCATGCTTAGATATTGGATCTATGTGCGTACCGTGCGTACCTAACAGCCAACTTGCTTTGCCCCTTTGTGTATCTAGGTTATTAGATTTACAAGTAAACAGTGTATAGACGTTGTTGCATCTAATATTATGTACCGCGAGTACTAGCAAGGTATCTAATGGCAATTTGTGTAGAGGAGGTTATAACGTTAACAGGCACACTGAGTGGCCTTATTGCCCTTCCAGTTATCAGCGGTGGATCAACTAATTTATAATTAGAATCGATAATGCTAATAAGGTTCGACAAGGAGATAAATAATTTGTTAGAAAAAAAATACTGACTTATACACAGAGAGAGAGACTTATACACAGACTTATACAAAGAGAATATAGGGCATGAAAACAATATAGAAATTTACCAATAATATTACTTAGAAGAAACATTTTTTGTCGCAGTATCGATCCAATGAATACCTGCTGAAGGAATCTTTCAAACTTTGATGTTAACGGTGACGATGCTGCAGCTGATAGAAGGGGCGGTTTCGTACCGCGATGACCCAGAACGTAAACCAAGCGCCACTTGAACGAGCGTGGGAGAAAGGTTCGGTTTTGATCCATAAACTTTTCTTTATTATTTAAATAAAAATTTTTCAGTTTATTTATTCAAACTTTTAATACTTAAAAAAAACTGAAAATAAATTTTTTCTGCAATATGTATTATTTTTTAAATTTTGTACTGAAAATGTATATTTTTTTTATTTATACTGTTAAACTTATATAACTTATATACTTATATAATAGTTAGTTCCTTGCGTTGGCGCATAGAGGATATGTTGGCTGTATTCTCATTGCGGATAAACGAGGTTAGGCGGTAAATTTAATTTAAATTATTATAAAATGAATTTAAAACTTAAGAGGCGTCAGGACTTCTCATTATCATGCGAGTAAAATGTAACCGAAAATTGTAAATACAGTAGAACATCGATTATCCGAACTAATCGAACCGACTACCATTCGGATAATCGAAAATTCGGATGACCGGAGTTTGTTGGGAAAAAGGCAAGATCGAAACGCTGAAAAGAATAGAATATGTATACACATATTCAACGACACCCGATATCTTTAATATATTAATATTTATATACGTATATCATATTTTTCGTCAATAGAATCTATGTATTTCTTTGGAAAGAAATCGAGGATTTTATTCTGCTTCATAACAGAAGCTCGTTTTTGCGCTGCCAAATAACGCAATCTTTTGAGGAGAAGCAGTCGCGTTGGACAACATTCCGGCTGCTTTTCGTATCACTCCATCGCTGTCTCGAAAGCCTCAAACGCCTCACTGTGAGAAGGCTTGCTCGCTAAGACGCGCAACAATGTATGTAACGACAAAGTCGTTCGGAAAACCGAATCTGTATTCGGATCATTGACGTTCTACTGTACCAGGTTTTTGAGTCTTTTTTAAAGCGGAATTCAGCGCACATGGTATGGTTATCGCATGGTAAAGAAAAGGTTCGGAGTCCCAAACAAGGAATCTGTTCAAAAGGTGATAAAAAATAATTGTTGATAAACAAATATAATTTGTTAAACAAGTTTAATTATAAAATAAATACATATATATCGCTGAATTTTTTTTTGTAACTTCATAAAATATTCCAAATTTTTTATTACAAATTTTCAGGAGGTCGTTGTGCATTACTAGCCTATGAAATTTTTAGCGATACCATTGACTCCTCCCTACCTAACATTTAATAAATACATCGTTAAATATATCATATTATTTAGTCCAACTGTACCACCTGAAGTGAGCGCGTACATTTCATTCTTCTGGTAAAACCATATTCAGGTAGTCCGTCTGGACTGAATAACCAAGTATACATAAATACATCAAAGAGTATCCAGCTAATATCAACCAGTCAGATAACTCTTGTTTCGAATCTGCAATCTTATTTTATAAGCAACTAAGCCTTGGGTTTTCACTAAATAATTCAATGATATAACGATGTAAAGATATATGCAACAATAATAATTCATTAACTCTTTATTTAATTAAGGACAAATGAGTAGGGCGCGGGATGGGCACGTCCTGGCTCGCGGCCCTACTTCCAGCGATAATGATGGCCTGCGCTTCGAGGACAAAAGCTAGTCCTACCTCGATGCCATCTTCAGTCTCGACCAGCGTGGCAGAACTGAAACGGGTAAAGGAAATTAGATTAACCATGAAATTACTATGTTTTGTTCCACCTCGAGAATTCCTATCGCACACGTTAGAGCATAGCTGTCAGAATTACTATTATTTGATCCTTGACTTTCTTTGTCTCTATATCCCTTTTATCATTTTCCTGAACCGCCTTTGGCTATAAGGTGGAACTGGAAGAAGCTTTGGACGTGATAGAAGCTGCATCGACCGGTACTTTGGAAGAAGATTGCACGACCACGTCAGGTTATAAGTCCCTACCGACGACAGCGGCTCTAGACCCACGCCGCTATGATACTTCTCGTCAAAAGGCGGATATGGCCGCCATGATGCTTCAAAATCTTGGGGTTACGCGACACAATAGTGAGTTATTATATATCCTATATATCTACACATATACGCATATATATATAAGTATAGTCGAGTGTCTTTTATATATAATATATCGATCCTACAAGCTAGAGTACCACCCATATAGTATATATTACTTTGTGTATATAAAGGAAGAATCACGTGGCTAGGTATGAACTCCAAGAACTGTTATGATTATGATTAATGGTTCTTGGGAATTGCGTACAAGGAGATAAAATATTCTTGAAAACTTGGTGACGCTGTTTCTTTTTTTTCAACAGCTCTTTTAGACGCCGTTGCTCGGTCGTTACTTGGTTCGGTAAGTGACGCCGTTCAGACTCGTGTTATCGCCCTGAACGCATCAACCGGGATTGTTGTCAGCGCCACGTGGTTGAAGAGGAGTCCTGGAAGCGTAGGAGAACCTTCTAAGGTTGAGAATCACGAACTACAGTCAGGATCACGACCTGATCCTAATTTACCTTGGTTCGAGGATGCCGGAGACAGTACGGGATTAAGGTTTGACTTGTTATACGCACATCCCATGAAATCCTCCCTTAGTCTCGGTATACATTGAGCAAACGAGTCTGAGAAATTCTGAAGAATATATATATTGTGACGTAAGTTTTAAGACACAATTCCCCAAATACTATCCGTAGCGTTACAGTCCGATTGTGCCACAAATATATAACGATACTCTAAGATTTTTCCGTGAAACAAAAGCAAAATAATTCGCGATGATACAAATGCCGAATGGAGGTCAGACGCACCGTTGCGTCACGAGACAAACAAAAGTCCTGAAAAAATGAAGAGGACTCCGACTAGTAAGAAGGAAGCGGAAAGTTACGGCAGAGGGACGGGTAACGTGAAGATGGTAAGAAGAAAGTAGATTGAGAAATTACGAGAAAATCAGTAGGAGTAAATATTGGCCCTTTTATTTGGGACTTATAAAATCCGAATTAATCAAACAAAATGGTAAGGGGCTAGAAAATAAATACAAATGTGGATTCACGCGAGACTAGGCTCTGCACGGGACACGTGAACAAAATAGAATACGAAAATTATTACACGCTATACAAGGTCCTTGCGGACACGTGAAACCATTGAGATATAAATTAATAGGCGATATACGTTATTTCTGTAACCTATGGAGTTCGAATATTGAAAGGAAGATAAACTACTCGGAAATTTAAAGCAACGTCTTACGAAAGACGAAACGACTCGTAAGGTTCGCGTACCGTTAGCTCTACAGGCGGAAATCGAGTAGCGTATAGAAAGAGTAGGTTAGAGAGTATTACAACTTAGAAACTATTAGAATTCAATTAACACTATAATAGAGACTAAAGAAACAGAATAGACTAGACAAAGTATACTAAAGGTACGTAACAATAGCGAAACAGAATGCATAAGACAAAGTGTGTTAGAAAGAGAAATATAAGATCTTAAGGTATTCTACGAACGTTCTATTTCTCAGACGTGCGAGAAGGTGTAGTTCATGGGTCCTTACGGTAACTCTCCAGGGTCACCGAGAATGTTTGAAGTTAACTAATGAAAATAAGAAATACTATAAGAATTCACGCTAGGGCACGAAATCTTTTCCTCAAACAACACTGGGATGCTAAGCACGAAAAAATATCTATCTATCTTTACTCTACCTTCAAACTACTAAAAGAGTTCGTCTCTTCGCCGTCGAGACGCTTACCGTTAACGATGCAGATACGATTTTGACACTCTTTTCTTTTACTCGGGAACGCACCGGCCAAGATGGATGTCAACGCGAATATGTCACTCGATGGGTTCTTCTTACCGGTCGGAGCTAGCTCCCTCTCGGTAGGTCTAGTAGAGTCCACTGGGCCAATCGCCTACGTGGAAGTGTCCTGCCAATCAGGGTTTACGCGCGAAGTATTTGAAAAATGCCAATGGGCTAATTCGTTATTTTTTTCAAGAATACGAAACTATTTGACTACTAACCAGCGCTGGATGCTCTTTACGAGAGCAGATATTAACCGGAGCCTCCATATGATTGTTTAGCTGCGATACTTGGAAGAAATTTATGTTCCATTAGAAGTTACGTACGATACGTTAGCCTACGCCGCCTTTTCGCGAGATTCAGAACGTAGTGGCGATCGACCAGAAGTGCTGCCGCGTCTTCTCAAAGTCCAGGTTGTGCCGGGTGGATACCGTCGTCCTGTCCTGTGTAGACGGAACGTTGGAGTGGCGGATGGTCGTGACTCATCGGTCTAGGATGGCTCCTTGAACTTCCTCTTCAGTACGGATGTCGTTAACTGGTCATCGGCACCTGGACTGACGTTACTATAGCTCGCCCATGGCGATTTTCTCGTCGGGTCAGCTTCCTACTCTATTCGGAGTCCCCCGTGGCGGGATGGAGCTGTCTGAGGGTGGTGACGTTCTTCTACGCTTCCTGACGTAGCCGTAGGCAGCTTCCTTCTGGCGAGACTGGAGAAGGTGTTGTTCTTGTGCTGGTTGAGGGTCTTCCTCGGCGTTGATTCGGTGTATCAAATGAAATTATTGTACAAATAGAAATTAGCCCAACTTTGTTAAATTTATAATAGGGTTTCCGGAGTTATTGGCCGGTACAGTCGGATTCTATCCGAGGGACGGTGTCCCGTGATCAAAGGCACGCGAGTACCAAATCGGGACTTTTGTGGCATCTAAAATGAACGTTACAATATATATATGTATATGATCTGATTCTTATTCAGGAAATTTCGAAAATAATCAGAAAATGAGGAACACGTGGATTCACAATGACACGCGAGGAATTTATGGATGATTCTGGTTTTGCTCTTCGCCGAAATGGAAATTTGTTATACATTGATTTTCGTGACCGATGGATGGAAAATCTGGAGAGAAGCGTTTATTTAGTCCTGAAAGAGATGCTGAACTACCGAATCTAGTGTCTTATGAATTAATTCCCTCTGGAACGTTCTCCATTACTTTCAGAGGCACAAAACCTAAAAGCCTTCAATGAATTGATGAGAAAGTTTAAATAAGTCTTTACTTGGTAAAACCTCTTTTTCTTCAAAATACCAATGAAAACCAAACACATTTGAATTTCTGCATAGGGAGCTGTACAAAGTGACCCTGATCCATCTGTTGTCTTCTGTTATCGCAAGGGTGCGAAAGGACGGATCTTTTCTTTGTGCAGTTAGCCTGCCATCAACTATCATGCCTGATACCCAAATCCTTGACTTTTGACACTTTTCATTCTTTTTACGTCGCTCAAGTTATCGACGTCACGCAATGATAGACGCTGAAAACTCACTTGGAATTATGGGCTGTCTTTTCCTTTTGTAGGCTTTTCGCCAAATAGGTTTATTTAATGTCGAATGGGGACGGCATTGAATTTAGGGGACACCTTTGAAACGCTTCTCTTTATGTTTTTTATCCTTGGTGATACGATACCAATATTTTTTCTGACGATCCACGTAGACCACGCAAATCATTTCAGACTGAATATAATGTTCTACATTGTATATATTCTTTGATAACGTGATACCAGTAAATATATATTTACCCTATGATTCCTGTACTATGTGCGCACTATATATTTTATCTATACGACGTAATATAATAAATAAGGAAAACATTAACGGGATCCTCGTAAGAATAATCGATCCAAGCAGATACGGGCTCTACGTGACTTGTAATTGGCACGTGACTAAACCGAGTGTGTTGATTTAAAAATTTACGATAGACTCAATTTTGATATTACTGATGAAAATTTATAGGGCTTATGAAATTTTTTATTGGGTGATTCCGAGTAGTTTCAAATTTTTATCTCTTAGTTTAAATTTTATGGCTATCTGTAATATTTTTTATTTAAGGTAGACAAGGGTCGTACTTTTGGACTGATGTATCACTCTAAGCCTGAAATAAGGATGGTTAGGTATAGGCAGACAAGGTCCCGTGATCTTATACAGAGTTATTCGGTACAAAGGCATCGGCTGAAGTTGGTTCTACTATAAAAATCAAACGATATAGTTAACTTCGTGCGATGCGCTTGGCTTGAATATACTTGTATATTAGAAATTTATAACAATTACGATTTCGAGGATCCTGGAGTTTTCAAATCCGCAGAAAATTTATTCGCGATCAATATTTTTATGATAAAAGAACTTTTCAGCGGATTTATTTTTTTTAATGCACTGGCACTGCCTTTAATGAACTATTCACGCACGCACGCATTTTTCCCATAACCATCTATACGGCCGATTGTCATTTTGAATTCCTGCACAAGAAGCAAAGAGCACGCGCACACGCACTGCGATTTCATGCACTTCAACAAAAGCACCACACTCGTTCGCAGATCCTTCGGATTCTCAAAGAAAAAAAATAAGACCAAAAACCCACTGCGACTGCCTCTCGAGATGCGTTTTTTTTTAATTGCCATCAAATATTTAGAGAAAAAATAGAAGGTGATCACCGATTTTTCATTTTGCGTCGTGATCCATTTTTTTTACCGCGTGTCGAGAAGTGTCATTGTGATGTGAATAGGTCGAGAATAGATATCAATCATATGTATAATTTTTTCGTTTGTACTTCACGATCATTCATCGTCATCTCACCTCCTATATATACGAACGTCAAGTCATAGAAACTGTAAGAAGCGTCTAAGAGAGACAGAAATACAGAGAGAAAAAGAGATCTTTGAACGAGTCAAAAATTTTGAAAAAATATATTTACGTTATAAGCGTTTAAAACGCACGCGATGATTTTAACTGATTAACGCGTGAATTGCAAAATCCGCACTCAAGACGCGAATCGAGTGGAAGGTGGAAGTTTCTATGGCGGTCGTGGCGTTTGCGTGTGATCCCAGGTCGCCGAAATTCATGCAGTCACCGCCGATTGAATCCTACAGGGGTTGGTGGACCCTCCCGTATTTCTCCTGCAAGAGTCAAAGATGGCTGATCTCCTACAGCATCAACGTGAGGCCACCGGACATGCGTCATGGGTGAGTCAAATATAGTCTACCTATATCAATATAATGTATAAATATGAAATATTTCACGCAGTTATTTAATATCTTATATTACTATTCGTTTTTGGAAATATATACAGTCTCATTCAGTTGCATTGCACCAGTTACCCTGTTTATTTTTAATTCATACGATAAAATCAAGTTCAGTTAATAAGCTCGTATGGCTGAATAACCGTGTTTACTACTAACGTAAGTAATGTTATCATTATCATCATTACTTATACATTCTCCTCTAAATACCTTTTTATGGGCTTACTTTACCGCGAGTAAGTCCTAACTTCTTATTTATTCAGTATACCCCTAATGGATTATATCTTCAAAATCGTTTTTTTTTAATTTTACATTCCAATTTTCTTCAAAAAGAAACATTTATATACTTGAGTTTATTCGTGGAGAAATTTGCTCTTATTATGTCAATGTCACGTCCCGCTAAAGAATACGGTGAAAATCTTTTTTTCCTTACTAGAACATTTAACTCCAGGAAATATTGGAATTGCAAATTAGTCAGCGTTTTCAGTACACGTTAAATGGGAATAACATTGGCTGTACTCAGCGTATTCACCCCTCTGGAACAGTGTTAGATAACATCCGAAAACTTTAGCCTGCATGAATTCCTGAACTTCTGATAATAGGAACATTTACGGTAACCATGTGAAGTGAACCATTTGGGGCAAAAGTACTATGAATAAATAGATCGTCGAAATTGTTTTTTTTTACGAAAAAGAATCATTTCGACAGAGGGATTAACAGTACCCAAACGCAAATTTAGGTACTTATTTAGGACATCTTGAAATATTTTTAAGATTTTTGGGTAGGTCGGTTTATACATGTATAAAGCAATATAAAAAATTAAAATTGTCGAAATAACGGATCTTTTCGTTTGTCTCAAAGATAATACCTAATTCGTAAAAAATATTTGTGATGAACCAATATACATGATATTCACAGAAATAGAAATACTATTATGATGCTTTGAAGTCATAAAGCCAGCTGTTTCAATTAGTGAAAAATATGTGTTTTTTTCTTCGTATATATCAGCATACAATTATATTGATTATTTATAAAGTTTTACGTAATAAAACTATCGAGGCGAAAGTTACAACTTCGAGAGTGTGAACCATGTAAACTTACGTGGAACAGCAGCGCGGCAACGTCGTAAACTTCATCGTCGATCCGCCGAGTACTGTTCATACATAACCTCAGTGGCTAATATATGAGTAAGCAGTTTTGACGCAACTTTTTTATTTATTCAATTTCGCAGGTGTTCGTCCGAATCTTATTTCATTTGCCTTCTCAAATATATAAATATTCGTCTTGTACCCCTTGCTCTATTCAACGAGCAGAAAATGGTACACGGAGAACGGATTGGGACATGCGCCATATACATATGTATATATTAAATGACTTGTGAAACGTTGCCAAGCTGTAGTCGCGTACGGCCGAGCACCCTCACTTTATCTAATTGGCCATGAAAAATTGTTTTTCCATCACATTGATTCTTTCAATAATCCAGTTTTGTGGTATTACAATTTCAACAAGGTAAGCATTATAACCTTGTTTATCGGTTTGGGGCTTATACTTGCCATGTAAAATTGGCAAAATTTACGAGTGTATATATTCGAAATCAAACACTTAAAAAATCTTAAACTTTGTATGATATGCTGTAGGAATCTGAATCTACATGCATATTTACTGACCGATCTAGATTTCATATAAATGCAAAAACTGACTTAACAGAGTTACCTTCTTTAGCCCGACAGCATAGTCAGGGTCTTCGTAACTTTTCTAGACTAAAGTGAAAAAAAAGATATATTTTTTTTGTGATTATTTAGAGTTCTTTTATTTTTATATTATCCTTATCATGTATTTTAGGATACGAGAATTTTTGAGCATGGACGTGGACATCAGTGGATTGGAAGTGAACCAATGCGATTCAGGACTATCTAGTGAAAGCTCATCTGTAGATAATCAGATTGCATCTTTCAAGGGGACTCATAAGTGTCACAATGATACGATGCAGGTAAAATTTATCTATGGTGTTTATTTTGTAGTGACATAATTAATTTTTTTGAGGATGTTTATAATGGGATTCAAATACATAATTTCTAATTTCTATACATAATGCTAATTTCATTGATTTTTTAGTTCATTATATTTTTTTAATTACGTGCAGTTACGTGCTAAACCTATTTTAATGACTGTCGGGACGATTGTGTAAAAAGTGAATGCCACTAGAATATTAATTGTCGCATACGTCATCTTACGTGTATTTGTATATTTGTAAGGTCTTTAATATAAATAGCTATTATGAGGGCGGTTTATCATTTTCTAGCAATAATAATTTATTAGTCATTATTTTGGTTACGGAATGAATTTCATTCCTTTCAAATGAAATATGTATACAAAATCGACTTATGTATTAGAAAATTAATATAGACTGACTAGTAATTTGTGTCCATTAAATAATTCGTTGAAGAATCAATCAAAATCATATTACATCATATTGACAGTAATTGTGTTATCAAACCGATCAAATTTCGGAAAAAGATTCATCAAAATTTTAACGGAGATAACAATGTATGGGCAATGGTCAAATTTAACATTGTTGACACGAGACTTTCAGCTGTCCACTCGAAAAGACTGATTGATCATTGACTATGAGAGAAAATAATAATACAAAAAATAAGTATACAGTAATAAAATAGCCGAAAAGACATAATAAAAGTAAAAGAAAAATTTCACCTAATTTTCCTTCTCATTTTTCTATACTTAAATTCAATATCCAATTTCACGTTTATTCTAGTTACATTCGGTTCGATTGATCCTTCATTGATTTAATCTTAGAACACTCTGAATTCTATGAGATAGAGGAAACGAACCGTGGAATACACATTCCCTTCCTACGTTGAACCCTAATGAAACCAATTATTGCGAGTGGATCGAGCCGAAGTTTCAATTTGCCTTGAATCAAATCGAAAAATAATTCCAGTGCGAATATCAACCGAGGAGCAGTAGGACGAATGAAAATGGAGTCGGTGCTGGGTGGGCTAAGGGTGCCTACGTATGTAAATGTCGACAAGGTTTCTACACAGTCACCCATCAGTCAACTGGATTCGACGGGACCTTAGTGGAGGGTAAAAATAATCTATGACCTCAATTGACCTTATTGAGGGACGGCTACCCTTATAAAAATGTTGAATAATAATTGCAGCCGCATGGAAAGAAATGCAAGTAAATAAAAGTGATCTTTATCAACGTGTTTTCCGTTGTCTACGATGCGCACCAGGATGCGCACGGTGCAAAGGCCCAGAACCATGCTTGGCGACTTACAATTGGCCGTTCAGGTAAGTCCCAAGGATGAATTGAAATTTTACTTCTTTATCGTTCTAATAATTTATATCTTTTATCATAATTTTTAGGATTGCCTTACTAGCCTTTTCCGTATTCTGCGCCTTCAGTACTGTTGTCCTGGTAGCCTATATGTATCAGCATCGGAAGTTGAAGGTTTTCAAGGTAGCATCACCTATATTCCTGTCAATCACGTTACTAGGCTGTGCTATAATGTATCTTGAAGTAAGTGACACGTATTTTGTATTTTACAATACGTAGTACTGAGGCGCCTGTCACGTAATGGATATTACTGATTTATAGATGGCTGCGATATTTCCGGTTCTCGACATGTATTCCTGCATCGCTACAAAATGGACCAGGCATCTGGGATTCTGTATCTCTTACACGGCACTGCTAATGAAAACTTGGCGGTAAGGACTTCTTGCTGTACTAATTTATTATGAGCCAATTAGTGAAGTCTTTAGCTGCATGTAATCCTACCTTTTGAATTTAATTAATTACGTAATTGAGATTTCGAAAACGGGAGATATAATGACCAGAGGAGTCTGCTGGTGGATGTTCAAAGATGTAAATATACAAGTAAACTTCTACTTATGATTTTTTGGAAAACGAACTATTCGTATTAACGTAAATTACACGTACTAATAAGTTTGACTCTTCGTTCATTTAATTGACAGAAAATTCAGTAATTATGAATATTCAGCGGTTTATGAAGTTCATCGATAATTTATGATGCACGACGAAAAATATTTAATCCAGTGATTTCTTTTTGCATTCTTACTACCTTTGCATGAACTCAATTTATTTCATTATGAAATAAATTAATTGAACTTCCGAACATTCAACTTAAAGTACACATTTCAAGGAACACATGTTGCGGTGGAAAATTCGGGTTCGCCTGTAGTTTGGAGATTTGCTCTTCAGTTATGTTACCGCTGTTAATTAATTATCGTTTAACCTTTTGACAGGGATATTAATTTTGGTAGAGTTGTTCAGATGAATATTAATATCCTTTCTACGAACTCGTGATAATAATAAGGGTACCTATGTGTACCTGTTTATTATGATAGTATTATATAGTGATACAATATGTTTTTTACAAATGACCCGTCAGAATGCGATAACTATATTATACTTATGATACATTATGATACATTATACTATATTATATACATAACTCAGCAACTATGCATTTTGCTATAATCATTGATGGTGCGATAGAAAGGGGGTTTATTGAGGTACATTTGGTAATTTTTTCAACAAATTTTGTTATTATTACACAATATTTATTGTACCGTAGTGAGGAACTCTTTCAAGTACAATGTCATAAATTTTCATGAAAATCCTTCGAGTTGATTTCGAGATACCAGGGACACCGATTTTGAATACCATGTTTTGAGATAAACGCGTTCAAAGTTTTACAAGCCGTTTTGTTACTTACATCTTGTTACTGTCGAATCTACTGCCTTGAATTTGAATATACTGTACAGCACACTTATGCCTACAGCTCTATACTTGCTGAATTCCAGCGACCGACCGACGAAATTTCACTGTACATATACCTGAAACGCATGCAGCTGCTCCGCACGGTGCCGCTCCTCCCTCAATCCTTTATAAAATTTACAATTCTTCGAATTTTGCAATAAATAATGCAACACTATAGTTTCAAATTTATAGACTTTAAGAAAATGAATAAAATTTGTTTTCAAATACTACTCTGGCGTAAGCCCTTAAGAAGAATATATAATTGGACGTTTTCATAGTTTTTATTATTTCTTTGTCTTCTAGGGTGTCGCTAACTTATCGCGTTAAAAGTGCTCACAAGGTCAAACTCACTGATAAGCAATTGTTGCAATGGATGTTTCCCATTCTGCTGGTGATGCTTATCTACTTAGGGACGTGGACGCTGAGTTCACCGCCATTTGCAGAAGTCATTGCTGATAGTCATGATTTGAAGTTTTATCAATGCTCATATAATTGGTGGGATCATAGCCTTGCTATAGGTAAATCTAATTGTGTTATTCGACTAAGTAATTAATATTTGTGGTATATATTCCAGTAAGAATTAAGTAATTTTTATTCAATTTTATAGCTTTAAGATATAATTATCACATAATTTTCTTTTTACAGGTGAAATTCTCTTTCTTGCCTGGGGTATAAAGGTCTGCTATAACGTGCGAAATGCTGAAAGTCTTTTCAACGAGGCACGTCTTATCAGCTACGCAATTTATAACATCGCTTTGGTCAACACGACAATGATAGCAATTCAGTACGTGATCAATTAAATGACTTTATTAATTTTATTAATACTCTGCTGACTTTAATCATATTTAATAATGAATTAGTCAATTATAAAAGACTGACGTAATACATTTCCGTAGTCTCTTCATATTTCCCAACGCCGGTCCGGATATTAAGTATTTGCTGGGTTTCCTTCGTACACAGCTCTCCACTTCCGTTACAGTGTTTCTTGTCTTTGGACCCAAGGTACGTCCCTGCGTAATGCTGAGTTTTCGGTTCTTGATCATCATAATTTTGTTAATTAATTTAAAGGAGAACGCCACTGTGACGGGTAAAAGAAATTGTCAATTTTTTGGAATTCTTTTAGAGGTATAACTTATTATTTAAGGATTGGGTAAAGGATACTTTATTGAGTATACACGGTGTTTCACCGAAAGTGGCACACTTTGATTATTTACGTTACTAACGAAGATACGGGGAAAACTTTCAGACAAAATGTGTATGGTTTCAAGGGGATCGATTCTTCATCCGAATAATTTTTAAAAATAATCATTCGACTTCGAGATACAGCACGTTACAAGTTTTTTTTTTTTTAATGAAACATCATTTTCTGTTCATAAGAAAATGTATCTTGTTTTTTTCTTAACGTTTTAAGACCTTTCAGACTAAAATCCATCCAGCTATTTCTAAGTTATTGAGAAGTGAATTTATTCAGTTGCGAAATTAAACGCGCGAACCCTAAATGCTCTAGTGGTGCTGCGACCAAAGATTTCAATACCAATTTTCGTTGAGAAATATCAAAAATTTATAAAGTTATAAACTTCTATGAGACGATATAAATATTCCTTTTCATCGTCCCATCGAAGTTTAGGTGAAATTTATCTGAAAATAAAAAAATAAAATTTTGTCAATATCTATATGAATATAACTATCGTTATGCGTGACCATTTTGCTCCCAAAATGGCCACTTCTGGAAAAATTTTTCATTTTTAAAAGCGTTTTTTTTTTATCTAAGTGGTCCTAAAAATGAGTAATTTCCAAATTTTAAAAATCGGCCACGCACAGACTTAGTCACTGCGATTACGAAAATTAAAAGAAAAATTTTTTAAATCAGTACATCAGTTTTCGAGTATTCGTTGAGACATGGCCGAAAAAAGTTGTTTCGAGAAAAAAGCGTTTAAAGTTTTGGTTGCGTTTTTCTTCACATAAAATAAAGTTTTAACTTGAATATTGATACTTACGTTAAACTATCTATTTGGGGCCATATAACGTTTCTTCATCGGCATCTCCAGTGTCGTTCTTGGTTGTTTTCAATTTTTTATGGGTTATATTTGTGCGGTTGTTAGAGGTTTCCACTAGTTTATTGTTTCGGTCGACGCAGTACGAGTGGAGTACCGGCCCACCAATTTGATTCCCAATAACTCCATAATTTTTATTATGGCCTGTGCACCTTCGTTGAATGCTATTGTTGAAATATACAAGGCAATTTCAACAACAACAGAGTAACTGGAGTTTGATTTTGGTGCTATTTGCCACACTAATGAATTGAATCATTCATTGTTATTATGGGTGAATCCTCCATATATACAATAATTCGTATTTCGAGAGATCTTCGTATGTTGGAAATATTGCCTCAACAATATCTTCCGGAAGTGGTGATTTATTGGCAAACAACCCCAAGTTATTAATTTGTACAGTTCTACCTGCCGCGCTACCTGTTCTCACTAAATTGAATGTAACTAATTATCAGTCAATTTTCGAAATTGACTTGAAATGTTTTATTTACATATTTTTCAAATATGTATACTTAAAAAATATGCAAAAAAAATTCCAATTTTTTGACCCGTCAAAGTGGTGTTCCCCTCAATGATACAAATTTATGTTTTCCGATTTTGATTAATTTAACCTTAAAAAAATGTCTCAAGGTCATCCGTGTACTGAAAGGTCAAGGTGATCAGTGGGACAGTCGTGCGAGAGCTCGAGGAATCACGGCAAGTTTTTCATTAAACGGTATAGGTTTGGTACCAGAAGAGACTACCGACTTCTATCAGGAAAATGAAGAGTTAAAGGTATTGCAAATTTGGTTTAATACTATGTTTCTTCAAAATAAGAATGATAAAAATAATTTTTTTTTTATTCAGGAGGAAATTCAAAAGCTTGCCGCCCAAATAGAGTTCATGAAAATCGTTCACATGGAAATGCACAATAGACATATAAAACCAAAAATGGGTGGTTACTTCAGTACTCATGGTCATGGATATAGTCATCCGTCAGCAGCCCAAAGTCCAATAGCCAAGGGTTCGACAGCGAGTTTCATTTTGAAAAGCGCGGTGGAACGTGGCGCCACTGCCGCGGCGGCGGCGGCCGTCGAAGACTCGACGTTTCCATCTGGAAGTTTGCATCGCGCACGAAGAATGGAATTTCGGGAACGAAAAGCAGAAAGGGAAAAGGAACGTGAGCGCGAACGCGAACGTGAGAATCAAAGTCAAAATCAAAATCAGGAGCGTACTCAAGCAACCGGGGAAAGAGTTTGACTAGTAGTCAATAGTGAGGAGGTAAGAAACAATTTTTTCAAGAATTACTCACGACTCGAATATATCCGTATATACAATATTTCTGTTTAATAAATTCTACAACATCATCTTCCAGATATGGTTGTGACGAAGACAGGGTCGACAGTGTGAGGTCAAGAATGATATAATAAAAAAGTCTCGAAGTCGCTGCCCGAGTAATAACCTATTGAAGAAATGGAAAAAACGTAAAAATGAAAAAGCTACAAGAAAATTTCCATTGACGGACACGAGACTGCCGGTTTATGTGTAAAAATGGTTTCTATCGAAATGTGCGCGCCACGTGTGCTCTCATTATTCCATATTAAGGGGTAGCCATACTGTGTCTGTGTTTCAATGGCGCGCGCATATATGGTATTGCGCATGCGTGTTAGGTTACCTCTGTCTTCGTAGCAGTTATACAATTAGATACGAATAAGAAGGAGCATTCGAAGTATGCTTGATTACAGCTTATTAGATAAGCGTCCGGCTGAATCGGGTCTCTGTATAAAATTTGCTAAAGACCTATGATTTTATCAGGGATACAATGACGTCGCGACGCTCGATTCTGTTGCTGGCTGTACAACCGTAACTTTTCACTATTGATACTATATCTTACGTTGGACGTTTGTTTCCTGAATGGTTTTTGCTTTTTTTTGGGAGTGAGAGGTATAGCTATTGAAAAAAAGGAAAAAGTTAAAAACATAAAAGATGAATGTTAGAAAAGAACAGAAAATCGGTAACAAAAAAATATGAAAAATAAATTTTAATACGTTCCGTGCCACGTGTGTACCACCGAAGGTACACGCTAAACTTACCATTCAGGCCGCATGTACCACTGTTGGTACTCGCTGACGTATTTATTTAATGCACTAAAAACTTTGTTATTTGATTCACTTTGTTAAAGCAAGGAATGCATAAGAAGGGCTTGTTCGGACAATCGCTGTAAAACGTCACGACTGTTATAGTTGTTTTGTCTTTCTAATTTTTTCTACTACTTTTCCTCGTTTTTACTCAACAAATTTGAACACGGCAGGTACTTTTTACTATCCGAGAAGTCAAAACTGATTGCAGCGCCACGTGTACCACGGATGGTACACGATGTGAAAACTGCTCTATGCAAGCCAATTATTTACTGATTGATGATTTAAAACATCAAATGGCCTGAGTGATAGGTCGAACAAAAAACGACTCGGCACGGACCGTGTTAATGAGGATGCTGCAAATTCTCTAAATTATCTACAGAAACTACCCATCAGTGTTGACAATATGCGTAATCTATATGTTCAATAAGGACGTGGGTCGTTGGATTTTTTATTGGTACATAATATAATACATACACGTAAAACTTTTCGAATTTGGAAATCGCCACCGTCCTTAATTATTAAATTTTAAAAAGAATGGTTAAAAATTATTAATAATATCTATAGATAGGGTTCGTGGCGGGTTCCATGTTCAACATTTACCTTAAGACGTTGAGATTCGTTTGCTGGTTGAAATACGTAGTGGCAGTGACACGTGTCATTGCAGTGTTGTGATATTTTTCATTCTGTCACATGTCAAAATCTCTGCGGGAGATGCACGTGCCGTGGCACGTGTTACCGGACGATAATAAATACTGAGAATATCGGAAAAAAAGAGTGGTATTTAGGGATAAAGAAACAGTTTCTGTAAGAAAATCACGAAAACCATACAAATCGTTGTAACTTACTATATGGGCGTTAAAATGATGGTATATAGATATACTATTACAGGGTCATTCGGTACAAGCGTATCGACTGAAGTTGGCTTTATCATAGGAATCAAATGGACAGGCTAACTTCAGTTAATACAAAGTTAATATGCAATGTTTCTGAATAACCCTGTATATATATATATATATAATAGAAATAAATATTATATATTAAGAAGAGAAAAAGAAAAAAGAAAGAGAGTGTGAAATATGTTACGTTAATAGCGACGCCTTTACGTGAAGAAAAGTTTAAAAAAAATGGGTGTCGTTATACACAATTATTATGCTATACGACTATACGAATATCTATAGTCGCGTTATGCTAAGTCTCGCTGTTTATGTCTAAAATATGTATTGTATCATTGTTATTGGGATATGTGGTTTCGATTGATGTAAGTAGAACGATGGGTAAGCGAGATAAGATTATAATTAGTCCATCAATGTCCGGGACATCCTGTGATCCGTAATTCTGGATCATTATGGATTCATCAGTACTCCCGTATCAGGTGATTATGAATAATGAGAAATCGTTGATTATAAAATAAGTGCGAATCAATGATAACTAGAGAAAGCGTAAAGTCGAAAAAAAAAAAACTGAACAAATTTCAGCTTCGAAATCTATATCGATTTGAAATTGATAAGAAATTATCAATTTTAACAGTGCGAGGTGGAAAGAAAAACGAGTTTCAAAATGATCGTCGCTGGAAATGAAAATCGTATGTGGCGATTATTTGACTGTTATTCCTTAGTCAATTAAGCAAATCAATACTAACAATACTAGACGTATATTAATGTAATATTAATCGTTGTGCTAATTAAATAGAGTCTAGGCATTAGCGAAATGGAGTCATATGTAACGTAAAGCTTGTGCCTCATCCTCTGAAGGAGGATGACGTACAAGAATTAAAAAAAAATAATTAATGATCGCGAGGAGCAACGGGCAGTTTTTTTTTGAAAATGAGCCCCAAACTTTTCTTTCTCTTTTTAGTATTTTTCTCCTGAAACTCATTTTCGTCAACCGTCTCGTTGACCAGAATGATTTTCAAAGCTGTCCGATGGTTCCTCGATTTATTGGTGTTCACGTATATGAGGTAATTAATTATAATTATAATATATTCATATAGTAATTAGTACGCGTACCAACATACTAACAGTATCGCAGTCGCGCATAGTTGGTGACGTATTAACGTCTTTGTCGGATTATAATAATTGCATAGTAATTATTATGATATAGATGCAAATTAATAATAATGATTCCTGCATATAGTGGAGTCAATGGCTAATTAATAACTATGCCAGAATCGAGAGGGGATACGCAATCAAAAATTGTCACGACGACGTTCAATCCTAGCGCCGAAATTACGAGACACGTTCAAATTTCCACTCGCAATGAAGTTACGTCATAATGAAAATAATTTTTTGTATCCTTTTCGAATTTTTTGAAAATTATATAAGGGTGTTCCGTAACGCTGAATGCACCATGCCGATAGTACGCGTAGCACGTAGGTGTTAAGAAATTTGTGATATTTTTTTCGAATTTCTTTTTTTTCGAAAATCAAACTTTTCGCCCAAAAATTAAATAATATATATACATATATACGATGGAAGAATATTTGTAACGATATACTTGTATGTCAATATACGTGCCATTACACAGAGTGCAAAATTGCGTGTTGTTTTTTTTTTGAAAATAATCCCTTCGTTCTTCTCCTCTGTTTCAGGTATACAAAGCGAGTCATTTTGTTTTAAGAATTTATTTACACATACTACACAATATACAAATACGATATGAAAATCGGCATCGTTGCCAATCTCGGGATTGCACGTAAATCATAGTTTGATCGGTATTGAAGATATTCAATTCGTGTCTTATTAATAAGATAAGTTCGTTATGACTAAAAAAGATTGCACGTTACGTTAAAGTATTAATGAATGACACGGTCGAGAATATACCGCGACGAACGATAAAACAACAATAATTCAACAAACAAAACTCAGTTTTGTACAACAATAACGAACTTAAGCGTTAAGTCGAACAGCCGACCGTTAACTAAGAGAATAAGTAATTTCTTTTTCTTGCGAATAATTAAGGCCGAATTCGTAACGATCTCGCGGAGCCGTATCCAGGCGAATTAACCAATCGCACGTAACTGCAAAACTCAATATACTATATGCATAAAGTCTCGTTCCAGAAGACAATTCGCCGTATCAGAAATAATTCACGCGCGCTCCATCCAAACACATACGTCATTCTCATAGATTACACATGCCCTCAAATAGTCGTTTTTAGCTTTACTTTTTTTGATCAATCCCCAGTATGGTAGCGCTTGGACATTTGTACTTGACGTATTACAATCGCGTATGACAAAATATCCGAAACTATTTCTTCATTATTTTCTTAAGCTCTGCTCACTCGAGCCGAGCCTGTACAGTCTTAGCTAGAACATAACATTGGTCGAGTTGTCTTTTTCATATCTTTCTTCATTATTTTCTTTCAACTATTTTTACCCCGTCGCTCGATTAATAATATACGAATAGTGGTGTCTACTCGATCGGATAATATTTTATAGTGTCCATATGTAATTCAAATTCTTAGGTAAAAGCATCCCCCATTTTTTTTTCATCGGTATCCCTTGCACCATTGTCTTTGTCTTTAGTAACATAGAGACGCACTTCCTGTTTGGTCTACACTTCCGCAGAGGGATAATCCAACGTAAAATTAAAAATCCAAGTAATTTTGACGTATAGAAAAATATTTTCACAGGGAGGAAATACCCACGAATGTACCGCCATCACTTTTTGCCATTATCTAAATAATATCCTGACCGTTTTCCACTTGGCAGCCATAGTTATCCGTATTTCTGAACATCATAGAATCATCTTCATCCTGCTCCTGCTCCTGTTCAGGATCCGGCGAGTCCGTTGCCGTATCCTTCTTGCACGGTGAATCAGATGGGTGCGACTTGTTCAGCAGAGAGCTAAATTCACCAAACTTCAGTATCTCCTCCATTGCCGATTGCTCCAGGGAAACCTCAAACGATCAATGGCCACTCCTGCTTAATCTTACGAGTCTAGTTCCCTAATTTTCAGCTATCCTACGAGACTTACCTTTCGGGGTCTGCCCCGTTTTCCTTTGCCAGTCCCGGTTGCTACCGAATGTCCGCTACCGATATTCGACAAGGCCCTTCTCTTGGGCCATTGAAGATGAGAGTCCAGATGCTGCTTCAGTTTGTCTTGCCTGGCGAACATACGTGGACACAACGTGCAGGCAAATGGTCGCTCGCCAGTGTGAACTCGCCTGTGCCTTGCCAAGTGCGATGCTCTTGTAAATGCGAGAGTGCAAAGGTCACAGGAGAATGGTTTGTATAGAGACTTGTCAGTCTGAGAAAACGTCCTTGTCTCTTTGGTAGACTCAGAACCGGTACAAGTGCCGGAATTGATAGCCTTTTTGATACCATCAGACTTTCTTTTGGTACCGGAAGCTCTTACTGGTTCACTGGCTGGACAGCTTGGTGAATCCTGTGACAGATTAATTAAAATTAATATTTTTTTTTTAAGGAAAGATGTCCTCATTGTTTTTCTTTTGACTTGATTCGGTGACCGAACTTACGAACAGGTTTTTTTTTTGTAATGTCAGACAAAAAAAAGGAATAAATAAATTTCCAAAATTATACCAAGCTTTCTCGCTCCTGTTCGAATATATCCTCTCTCAATTGTATCGCTGGTACTGTTGGATCGATATTGCTGCTGTATATCGGTTCTTGCTTGAGTGTGCTCACCGAGATCGAATCCTCGAAGGATTCTGGGCGGTTTGTATCCCTTAAGGAAGTGCGATCCCTAGACTTGGTCTCGGTATCATTTGATTTCGATGATCTACCCACGGAAACGCGTTTCTGTCCTTTGAATCTGGTCTCACGCGTGAACATCGGCGGTGGTATATGTCTCTGTCAAAAAATTATTTTTACGATAAACGTTAATTTTACTTTACAGAGATTTTATAAATACTTACAATTTGTTCTTCGGACGGTGGTAGGGGGGTTTCAAAATTATCCTCATGACCTTCGACGACCATTGGATCATCCTCTACCTCTATTTCTTCTACCTTCACCTGATGCTCTATAGATCCAGATAAAATTTGCTTCGATAAATATGGATCGTTCGTTGAAACTTTTCTACTGTATTCCGTTTTGTGAACTCGAGTTTCTATGTGGCATCTTGGCGATCTGTTGTCTACCCTCGTGTGAGGGTGGTTGGTATCGTTTCTATGGTCGAGCGATGCGGATAAACCGCGAATCTCTAGATCCGTAGCGGTTTTTATAAGGGATGGTAAGTGCTCTTCTGCCACGTCTATCGAACCCCTATACATGAAGTCCAGAAGGCATTCCATCTCTTCTACGGCCACTCCTAAGAGTTGTAAGGTATAATTAGAATAACTTTGGTCTGAATTCAGTATACCATTTATCAAAATACCAATGCGAACCTTTCAATATAAGTATTGGCTGTTCGCCATAGTGCTCCTTGAAGACTCTCTCGAAATAAGGGCTGCAAGCAGCCAGGACCAGTCTGTGCGCTCTTAACATACCACCCTGACAAGCCAGGGTGGTATCGGTAAGAGAACCACTTTTGTACAGACCCTCAAAAAGTCCCGAGAGGTTAGCCAGATGATTGTTCCAGGTGAGATTGAAAGTTTTTTCTCCCATTCTTAATTCTTGTATTAGACTCTGAAATGAAAAAGATTTCTAATCAGTCCAGGAATGCAAAAGCAAAATAATATGTTACTGTAGTTGTACGATTTATTCTTCTATCATAATAACCTGATACATTTCAACGAGTCAAGAAACAAATGGCGTTTGTGTATGACGTCCGACAAAAAATTGACTACCGATGTCCTTGCGCAGGTCGTAGTTAATTATCAGGAATTTTGAAAAACACATAATACCTAACCAAAATTTGTATCGTAACAATGATTCAAGTTCTTGTTAAATTAATAAATCCTCTTTTCGAGATACGAACTTGATAACGCATACAATACGTATACGCACATAGGGACGTAAGTGTCTGTTTGTAAACTCAAACGGGGGTGGCCATGGAACTATAAGGGGATGAAGTGTGGCTCAGGGAACCAGGGACCACATAGTCATGCGCAGAGAAAGGTTTTGTGCCCGATCCATAATTTGTTGGTGGCCCCCATGCAACGTCCATAGCCCCCAACCAAGACTGCGTATATAATTTTCATGGTAAAATTTACCATTTTCTTTTAAAGGCGTACATAACCTGGTTAAACGAAAAAATCCCTAAACCCGTTAGTAAACACCAGAACTCTCTAACTCCGTATTGTCTCTTGGACGCGTTTCAAAGTAGTCTAATTTAACCTATCGGCTGTCTATTTTTTAAAATATTACTAACCCAACCCCAAAGCCAGTAGGAAGCCAATGGGAAGTCTATCGTCCCCCGAAATACAAAGCGAAATCAATAACAGTACGTAGAACGGCACGCGGAGAAAACTTACATAATCCACGCCTAACGGAATGCGTTTACACGCGAGAAACATTCCATTTTCTGAGACTATATATAGTAGCAGCAGTTTGCCTTCTCGTAAGTATACACCCGGAGCGCACTGTATGCGATTAAAGTTCGGGCTTGAAAAGTCTGGGCTAAACTACTTATGAAGCATTTTCATGAACCGCAACGAAACAACAGTGCGTTAGCTTCAACGGAGTATAGACAGTGAACCCAGTGCTAATATCCAACATTCATGGAGGAGCGTATCTTGCGAATATGTTTTGCGTGTGATTCTAATAATAAGGACTGTGACTCGTGTGACTAAGAAGCCGAGAATCTAATATCCCACGCTGTATTATGATCCAATGTATCCCTCTAACTAGATAGATAATCAATGCTGCGTCTTCCTTACTCTGGGCATAGTGAGACCGTGTATGCATTACCCTCACTAGGTGTCTATTAATACGTCCCTGTGGCACCGGACAAAATTAGGCGAACTTTCCACGCGTCATATACTGTGCACGTGTAGAAATTTATATATTGGATTATGTATACGTTCTATATATTTAACTAGCAGTGAGATAGAGAGAGAGAGAGAGAGAGAGGGAACGAGAGAGACAGTGAAAGAACGAGGACCTACCTGTGATATCCAGGAACACGAAGACACAGTGTACCGACAGAGTATGAATAATGATTACTAAGATAACGATTTCACTTATGTTATTATCGAGAATATAATTTTAACCTTCAATGAAATATCCACCCGTTATAGGTTATGAGAACATCCGTGAAAGGACACCCGCACCAAGTGGCTGGCGTTTTAGCCTCGTAGAAGTCGTGGCCGTCGTTGTCGTCGTCGTCGAGGAAAGTAAAAGCGCGAGGGGCACGTAGTGGCTCCCTCGCCAAGTCGCGACTGATATCACTGGGGGACTGGGTACTGGGGTCTGGGTTGTGGGGTCTGGGGGCCGCGGGAGAGGCTACGAAGCGACGAGCGAGCCCCACGGGGGGGCGGCAACCCCACACGCTGAGTCGAACTCAGCTCTCAGCTCAGTTCCGAACCCTGCGAGCTTCCAGGCTTAGTATTATAGAAGAGCTGGAGTATGTTATAGGCATAGAACGAGGGTGTAGCGACGCAGGGAACGAGAACGCACCAATACTGTACGCACTTTGCGCCCTATACGATTTTACCAGCGTCCCCAGTTTGATACGGCCCTGGTTTTGCTGTTACCCTTCGCCACGCTCGCCGCCTCGCCCTTCTTTGCCCTCCTTACTCCTCCGGAGTCGAGGCCCTCCTGATCCCTCTTGGCACCCCTCATCTTTATACTGCTACTACTACTGCTGGATGCTTTGCTTCTCTCAAACACACCCTTATTCGTCACCCCTTTACATCCCTGTGCCAGTTTAGATACCGTCGCTGTACACGGACTGGGGTTCATTTTATTTATGTTCAAATTTCTGATCATTTTTTTATCCTGTCAATTCTTCTTCGTGCTAGTTGAACGCTTTTGGTTCTTGTGCTCAGATTGATGGGTTGTGAGGTAGCGCGATTTGTATTTTGGTTCATTTATGGTGCAGGTGTTGTCTTTCGTTCTGGAGGTTTTTTAAATGTTTTTTGGAGATTTTTGGAAACTTTACTGAACTTGGTTTAAGCGGTGATGTAAGATATGGTTTATGCAGGTGTTGACATTTTACTGTCTACATAGATTAGTCTAAACTGGTCCTTGCCTGAAGATGTCTTAGGCTGTTGAAAACTTGAATTTCCTTCAAGGATGTTGTAATGCTTCCAAGATCGTTATGTGACTTTCTGATGTTGGGACACGTGTCGCGCGGCATTAACGTTCTTGACAGTTTAGGAACCTGCAGTAACGATACTCGACATTTTGTATTTTCTTTTGGGCATCAAGAGAGTTCCTGGATATTCATCGTTGTTGCGCAGAATGAATCTCGTGGACGTTCGGTCATCGTTGACCGCAGGCTCGATTTAGGGGCCAGTGGGCGAATATCGATTCGTTATTTTTAGGGGTAGTCAACATCAGCCCCTGTCGGAGTGCATTGGCCAGAACGCTCTAAAAGCATGGTAACGTCATCATTGACGCACTAGATAATTTATTCTTTCATTTAACATGTATCGGTCTCGCCGTTTACCTATAAGTCTTGGTAAAACGATATTGATCAAAAATTAAAATTAGAAAAGGGGCGGAAAATAAATACGTAAGTATAAAATGAATGTACCAAAAATTGAATTTTGTTCAGTCTTTATTGTAAAATATTTATTGGGCTTACACGTAACAGGTATTATATAAATACAATGTGAGATTGAGTACATACAATAGGTTAGCCTGTACCCCATGACAACAGTTTTTTTAAAAATAGTTTACTGTATCTTATTTATATAATCATTGATCGAGACAATCTTTAACCATCTTTACGAAATCACGGCGGTTCAGGAATGTCGTTTGGAAAATTGTTATCTCATCCGCTACAACTTCTTGAAGGTCCACGCCTGAAGGCAATGACCGATTTTCTGTACGGGCTCATTAAATACCTATTAGCTTCAAAAATGTTTTGACTAGATTTGTCTATGTATAGAAGAGAATTGGAATTTACAATCACGATAACAATAAGTTTATCGAAACATGTCGGTAAGAACGATTGAATACCATCTACGTCAATAAAGTTCAATGACTGAATTCTGTCAATGTAAATTCAATGAGTAACTATGAAGTTACTTTGTCAATGGATTCTTTCCCATAACTTATCGTGGAACAGTCTGAAGTTCCCGCTTCAGATCAAAGAACATCTACGAGTAATATAGTGTGCCTTGTCAAAAGGGTACACTTTATCATAGGATTTATTGATAAAGCAAAATTGGAATAGTTTGGTGGATGGTAAAGGAAATAAATCCAAATATAAGGAATTGTGAAAGAAAAAGATTTCACCGTCACCTGATAAGATTTCATCTTTTGTCGGTAAAATGGTGGTTCGGGTAACCGACGGTAGATGCTCGCGTGCCTCCAAACTTCTCAAACGAACTTCCATTACGCCGCAAGCTTTCCTAGAGTTCGCAACTTTTGTACTGTACACATTTATCCATTGCCAAGTAATGAGCTAAATGATATCATCATTCAGGACCAATTGTAACCGTCGTTAGAAAATTTCAAACTTTCAAGATTTTGTATACGTTTTGGATCTGGATGACAAAAATGTGATAACAATTCTTCGCTGAAGCCGCAATCACTGAGATTTTCCTGGCCAAATACACTTTGCTGCATTTTCTCGGCATCTTTTAATTCTGATTGTTCGCCTAATAAATATAAAAATGAAATTTAAAAGTTGTCTATCTCAATGAATATTTGAAATAGCTGTTACTAACCGTTCCCATGATTAGCCAATGAAAAGGACGTTGTCGCATTCAATTGGGCACAGCTAACAGAGAACTGCTCTAATTGACTAGATTTCATCATGTAACATAATGACGGTAGTACGTGCGGGAGTAAAGGTCCTCGTAATTCTATGGAATGAAATGTATCCTTTTCTACTCGTACGATGCTCTCTTTTACCTGTAAAAGAATGTAAGATACGCGTAACGCTATTTTATAAGTATTACAAATAAACAGATTATACCTTTAATGACTTTAGCGTAGCACCATGAAATGCAACTGGTGATAAAAGTGTTGGAGGTACGCCAGCCAGGGCACCAGTGGTAGCAGTTGCAGATTTGCAATTAATTAAGAAATTAAACAGTGCCTGAGCTTCGACACCTTGTACAAATATTAAGGATTGTTTTAAGTTGTCCACTTCAGTTTCTTTTTCCAGGGCCATTCGAGCCTGAAAGACATAAAGAAGTAGCCACATTTAATTTATGTAAGTGATGAATTGAATGTTGATGAAAAGAGAAAGATGATAGCGAGTTGGCACCTGCGAAGAATTAATTTTACGAATCTCAGAATCCTCTACTCCTAAGCTCTGCAACCATTTTTCTTCAGGCTCATCTTCATCCTCATCTTCTTTCACGGAAAGAGTTGTAGATTTAAAGGAATCCAAAGTCTCGCATCCTGAATCTGTGACGTCAGATCGTCTCTTATTGTCTTTTGTTAAGGGCATTGTGAATTCGATATCTGCAACAAAACGTGAGATTGCACTGACATTTTTCATATTTTATGGAATACAGAATAAATTTTTGTATTTTTTTAGTAGGTTTTACCTTCCTGCTTTAAGGATTGTCGAAAACCCCTTGTTGTGGGCGTCAATAAAGCATGAATTTCGGACGAGCCACAAATTCCAGCTGCTCGAAAAAGTGTAGTGAAAGTATTGGTGCAGACGTAGAAATATGGACATTGTCTTGCTCGTAAGAGATGGAAAAGAGAACGAAAACTCTCACTCCACTCTCTATAGAGTGCATCCTTGATGATTTGACTATTAGCTATAACGGAATTGCTCGCGAGACTCGCACTTACTTTCCCTGCAGTACGAGGGAACAGTTCCAGCCATGGTAAGGATGGGTGCTGCCACACTAGACAGCATTGATGAAACCTGTATAAATGGAATTTATATGTGTACTTTGATCAAAAAATGAATACCATACATTCAGGGAACTGTACTAATTGTGCTATTGAGTGGTAGTGGTACTTATTTTAAGTTTTAGATAAACAGTACACAGAAATAGTAAAATTATAAACCTTGCATTTGGCGTTGTGTCCAACGTTGTTTCTTTTTCTCCAATATTTAAACAGCGTACAAATCCTGTAGTGCCTGATGCCTCTTCGCTAGTTTTTAACTTGCCATTCCATGGAAATGGTTTGGGAGACATGAAACGCATTTTTGTGTTTAATGTCCAGTCTATAGGTATATATTGCTCCACTTTAGGTACTTCTGGTTCAATTACTTCCTTGTTTTCTAGTTTAGTTAAAATACTTGCAAAGGAAAGACTTGAGTTATTGGGGACTAAAGGTTTCTCATTTTCTGGTCTTTTTAATCTTAGTAACTCGAATAATACTGAGTCACCACTTGTTTCTAGTTCTGGCAGTTCCACCTCTTTAGGCTTTTTGTTTGGATCGTATTTGGCAAAAGGATTTTTTCTTTTTTGTGATATTGAAGTACCATTTAAAGAAGAAGAGTTTCCAAAAGGATTAGAACTTGATGAGGATGCGTTTCCTATACTGGTTTTGTTTATACGAGCTTGCAAAGCACGTTTCTTCATCTTCAATCGATGCAACTGCATCACTTGCTCCGGTCGCTTCCATTCTGATGTTTTTGGTTGTACTGGATCTTCCATTAGTGGTTCTAATATAAATTTTGTCATGCTGTAACAGAAAAATACAATAATCTATTTAAAAAAAAACCTATGATATTAACTGATAATCAAATATTACAAATTTCATCAATTATTTTTTGAAAAATAAATCTTCTATATCTTCTACCATTCTAAACTGAACATTCTAATATTCAAACATCTAAAAATTTCCAATAATTTAATTCATTATGAATCTAAACTTATACTTTAAAGCTATAGAATTTCAAGATATCAATTCAAATATTATTGTGCAGTTGAGGTTACGATCAGAAATACGCAGATGTTTCCAATTTCTTCACAGAAAATGGGAATTACCATTTAAGAGATCTATATACACTAAACTCGTATTAACACTTAACTGACTAAAAATCGGTACACTAAAAAATATAAAAGAAACAGCAGTAGCCCGCTAAAGTGAAGACCAACGGACATGAGTAAGGATGCACAAGTATACGGACTCGATTCAATATTTCCAGGGCCGTATGAATCGGAGTACTATGGCCCCATGAATCGGAGTACTATGGCCCCAGATCTATAAAAACTTTTCTCAGTAAAAAAATCAGTTGTAATCAAAGTTTGGAAATGTCTAATAATGCAAACAAATAGTATATGTACAATTTATCATTGAAGATTTGTTCCGTTACAAATCTTCTATGCTTGCAGCGTCTACCTAGGGATCATAAAGCATCTAGGTAAAACACGTCGCAACCGATACTGTTCTCTGTCTCTGATTCGAAGTAAATAATAAATTACATACTTTTTTGGTACTTCTCAGGGCCGGGTAATAAATATGATGTCAAGTTCGCTGAGAAGCTAGCTTAGTCGCTTTTCTTCCAGAAGAGTGAGTCGCACCCTAGCGCGCGATGCTTCACTTTGAGCAGAGCGCCCTTACATAGATATATAAAACCACCAACGAGAACCTCCACATAACCGAAGCCCCGTTTCTAATATCTAACGCATGCATTATGCATTGAATGACCCTGTATCTTGTCTGTTTGACCAGGTCCTGTTGGCGAAAAATATTTTTTGCATTATACAACAAGAAATAGAAGAAGAAGCAAAACGACCCTATATTATCACGAAGCGGAAAGCCCGTGCGTACAATACACTATACTGTAGAAGGTACGATCTACAGACACATAAACAATTATTTTAATTATCAGCAAGGGATTGTTAAATCGAAAAGTTATACGAGTCGCTGAGGCGTGGGAAAATTTGCTTCCCATGTACAGACTATCGCATAAATATTAGGGCGCTATAGTATTTTTTCCATTGATTGCTTTATATCTTACATAATTATAGACGAGAACGAGTAAATTATTTTGTGTCATGTTGCATCATTATCATCGGGTTAACCAACGACGTATTGATTTAATATTTATTATTATAAAATACATATCTACTACCACTTCATTTGTGCAAAATATCCAAATATTTGCGTACTCGACCCGGACGTAATTACGTAAGATGTAAAGCAATCAGTTCAAAAATATCACAGTGTCAGAATATTTACGCCATTGACTGTATCTCCTTCTCCTTCGCTCTAATGTTGTCTTCTCTCCTGTATTCGTCAGGTGCTTTTTTCACGACCAAATTTTCTGGAACGACGAGCTTGTTTTTCGAGGTAACGTGGCGTTTGTTTTCTCTGGTCGACCGCCGTAACAGAATGCTTATGTTGCTCCAGGCCCGAGGGCCACAACGGCTTTTATGCTACACTCACCTATCACAGCACTGCGATACCTATAAGGATACTGGATCGAAGAGAGAGAAAGTGCAAATACGAGAAAGAGAGAGGGATGAAGAAAGAAGGAGAAAACGTCGGAAAGAGAGTATACCCGCCACTAGTCACTGATGGAATACGTATGCATTCGTGTGTATGACGTACAGGTCCTCTCTGGGTTTCTATAAAGCCAGAGCTTGTGGGAAGAGCCGCCTGTTGCGCTCATTCATGCGTAATTGCAAAAATACCGAATTTCGATGTGCACCGACGACGGCTGAAAATTAACGCGCTATAAGAAAAATAGGGTGAAGTCCATCCGTGCGGATTCCTCTGGCCCAAAGGTAAATTCAAAAAGTGCCGCTTACGTAATGCACATTGGTTTTTTAAAAAAAGAATTTCATTTGTTTATTTTAATCTTTCTTTTTTCCATTATAATTTTTTATTTCATAGAAACACATCACTGGACTCTCGTTTCTTATCTGGCTACATCAACGTTGAGAATTATACGAGTGTAATTCAGGGCGCCTGTCGTACCGCAATCAGTTTTACTTGGACGTAATACGTCACAGAGCGTAAATGATAAGGGGCCAGGGCGACCCCTGTGTTACGTGCCCCGCTAAACAACGTGCCACAACTCCTGGCCCACATGCGAGCGTTTATGCGTCATTTATGGTATTTACATCATGTCCGATTAGCATAGCCATGCTGCGATTAGCATTAACGTATACGCGAATTGGTAATAAAGCGTCGAAACGTTTTCTGAGTTACGAGCCAATTCCATCGTATGTTCCAATCACGTGTCGTTAATGGCAATTCAATTGCTGAGGAAGTTATGGACCACCTTGATGGACGAACATTTCTCTGTAGTTTAGTCATTTTATGTATTAGCCTTTTATAATACGATGTCTTATATACTGCGTCAATTTAGCATACGTCTACCCGTCCGATTAACGAGCATTTATTTATTAGCGTCCATGCTGGTCTGTGTTAACGTATGCAGCATACAGCATACGAGTACAGCATACTTCGTCCTTAGGAAGATCCACTGCGAAAGATCAGCTTTTATTTATCGGCTTCACTCGTGGCTAAACTACTTTCAGCGACAAATAAATATGTTAATGACATTTAGGAAACTTCAAATGCCATGCATCTTCGCCTTTACACTGGGCAGGAAGAACAAAGTTTAGCTAACTTTTCCAGCGGGCCGTCCCTCGCCCCAGCGGCTGCTGGGGGGATAACTTAGAGAGATAAAGAGAGGGGGAGGGCGAGGACGATATAAAGAGTCAGTTGAATGAGTGAGCGTCAGAGAGTGGAACCGGAGTGTGAAGAAGAGAATTCTCTTAAATAATATAAAATTCAGAGGAAGTTGATAAGCCGCGGCGCGTTCAAACTTTTCACTCGCAGCTTCCATTTCTTATTATAATGAATGCATATCGGCTTAGCCTGGAACTGGAACTGGAACCGCGTATAGCTGGAACCCTTTTCGGTTCTGAACAGTCTGTACGACCCTACGGGATTTAGGCAAAAAAGCTTCTATCCCAACAGTACTTACGCTTTCTTCGGCTTAACTGGCGAAAAGGACGCCAGGCGTCTTTCCACGTTTCTCAGGTCTTCCCTGTACTTACTGATACCTCCATACACAGGAATTTCTTATTTTCATATAGGGTAAGCAGACCATCCCCCAAAATAGTCAGACACGTCCAACCTGATTAACCTTTTTAATTATGATTTTTCAAAATCATACTGCATAAATGTACTCGTGGGTATTTTATTTTTGATTTGAATAATTATATGCTCTTACTAAAATCTAATTTCTCTTGCATTTGAAAATCATGTTCATACTTTCTATTTTCCGGTAGGCAAAGATGGCAAGTACCGATAAGAACAACCGGAACTCTTTCATCCGATGAACACAACACTGGCCACGCAGGCTGAGGGTGTGCGCACGCGAAAGGGGTTGAAATTCCAAGAGGGAAAGAAAGGGCGAAAGTGAGCGTGTAATGTAGGCTGCTGCGACATTTCTAATATCGGCGTCGCGACGCTGCCCTCCCTCTGGGCTCTCGTAACACGCACCATCCGTAGCCTTGTCCCTGTCTTCTATCCAGGGGACGTCTTCGTGGCGCCCTGTATAGCCTATATACTATACCTATACCCTGTACCCAGGCTATACCGTCCTTGTAAGGGATGATGGTAGTAGTGACGCCGGTGGTAGATTCGAGCCGTCGCGGTCTTCGAGGGTGGAGAATGGATGTCACGGCCAGATTGCGCACGTCAAGCCACATGCCGCCATTCCGTGGTTTGATTTAACGTGGAACATACCACGAGAACGACACAGACATTTCTGACGGACAAATGGAAGCGCCGCCTCTGGTCTCACGGCTTCTTCCCCAATTATTAGGGTTTTCTCACCCTTTATGGAAATGCCCGAGTTAACCAACTCACGGAAACTTCATACCGAGGGTGTTGCCGGTTTGATCGCCAAACGATGCCCGCGGAGGATAATTAGAAGGGACGGATAAGGAACGCGGAAGAGAGGAGAAAAGTGAAGAAAATAGCCATGAGGGATTTTTTTTTCTTTCAAAAGATAAAAAAATTGGTGCATGTAAGATTGATTAGCTGTTTGTGGTACTTTACCCTAAGAATCTTTCTCTCTCTCTCCCTCTCTCTCTCTCTCTCTCTCACGTAGAATTATTCTGAAAAGTTCTCTCGCGTGCGCCTAAAAACCGATACATCAACCCTCGAGGCTTTATTAATAGAGGGGAAATTAAAAGCCGAAAGACAAATGGCCCCGGTGCCGTTAAATCATCGCGAAAAACTTAGTAATTTAATAAGCAATTTCATGTAAATTTCGTGGGCGTTACTCTGTAACGGCGCGAGACGCTCCAAGGGTTTCGGAGACGCCGCACCTTCAATTTTGAGCTGTTTACATTGAGCCACTTGGCATTCGACATTCCTCGGAATCCCAGCTGCATTTGCGAACAGTCAATGAAAGATCAGAGGCCGAATTAGATATTGCACGAATCCGTACACGTAATATCATCGTTCGCATTGTACAAATAATCATTCGACCATTGCAGTGAGTATATCTGTATATGTGATACCAGTCAAGCTTTATTATACGAAAAAGAATTCACACCCTAATCCTCATACAGAAATGTCATTGGATTTGATTTATTTTGTCTATAAGGTTATATTCGAGGGATGTTTTAGTTTGATTTTTTTTCATCCCTCTCACTTCGATCCAAACATCCCAGGCTCAACTTCCCTTTAACGTTTCTGGCAATTGCTCACGTGTGTCGCATCCCCCACACGAATCTCTGCGGATGGTCAGTCAAAGTGAACGAGCTCATATCTGAGATGTACGATTCAACGATAATCCCAATATCTCACCCTTGGATCCTGTCGCTTTCTGTTTCATTCTCCTCTGCTTTTTATTTTCCTCCTTTCCACTCTTTCCCATTGCTCCTCTATATTACGAAATCATACGAAAATACAGACTGTCTTAAGCACGTGTCTCGAATTTACATAGTCTATGGCTTAAAATCTTGTTACCTATATAAATCAGATAAAATATGGTGTATACAGTATATTATATGTGCACTATTATAATTGATATTCATAATTGATATATCATCATCAAAAATGGACGTCAAATATACAGAAACTGACATCAACATTTCATCTAATTTTCAGGATATGAAACGTACAAGGCAACCATTTCAATTTGAGAAGCCATTTCGAGATTACAAGTCGACGGGCCCCGTTCCTACCGGGAATCAAAGTACATACCTGGTCCTGTCAGTCATATTGGAAGCAGGTTGAGTTTTTAAATAATATTGATACGAATATTTTTCAAAAAAAATCGTCAGTCCAACCCTTAGCCAGTTGTGTCGTGTTATTGCGTGTCTTTATATTTTTGTCATCAACAATATTTATAAGGATAGAAAAATATCCCTTCTACGGAAAACAGCTCCAGTATCTCACGTTGGGATTTCGGATGCCGGAAGAGAAATATTCTATACAAGCCCGACGCAAGGAGAGATAGGATATTTAAGTAATGCGAGAGGAGAAGGAGGGAGTGGGTGTGAGTGGAGAAGAGAATTTAGGGGATGATGGCGTGTCGAAGAGAAGAGGGGTAAAGGCGTAGGGGTTGTTTGCGAGGTGAGGTGTCTGTTGATCCTGGCTTGATGCGACGCTTGATCCAGGGGATCCACGATCAATCCATCACTTCTCTTGCATCCATGGCGTCGATGCGACGACGGCGTCGACGTCGATGATACCTCAGACGTTTCGATATATATAAGCGTTTATATATATATATATATATATAAGTATATACCAGTCACTATACCGCGTCATCATCGACAAGCCTCGTTACACCCTCGGAATATCTTAAAGATTTTTAGGGGTTGAGAGATGCGCCAGCTTTTCTTACTGTACGTTCGAAGAAAATTGCTTCCTCATAGACAGACCCTCTTTTTGTTACACCGAGTATATATTTCTTGGAATATACATTTTTGTACGATGGAAAATACACGTTGGATGCTGTAAATCTTGGGGGTTATTTATATAGCGCGTGTCAGGATATAACAACGGGCACTCAGACTGAATTGATATACAGATACCGATATTTTAACCTGGCATTGTCATTGGTCCATGAAACGAGTACTCTCTGTTCATCCCTTGGAAGTAACTGTTTCATCCCCTGGTATAGATACTCATCCCTAACGTCCCTTAGCGAGACTATCCTAAGATCCGTTTAGATCCATTAAACCAAACGCCTCTAAAATCTTGGAAACTTTAGTGTCTTCGGGAGGTTTACACAGGCTGTATATATATGTGGTCCATACGATTTCGCAGCTTCTTGAAAGTCCTGGATTAAGTTACTACGTATTAAATCGGCAGGTTCGAGAAATCTCACGTGTACAGTCGACGGATGAAAATGGTTAAGGTTTATTTCTATGTCGCGTACGAGACATTAATGGGACACGAAGCTCTGACATAGTTGAATTGATATTTTAGAATATTTTTCTTCGTAGTACTTGAAGCCTATCGATAATATATGTATATATCGATGGGGTGGTATATCGGTGCGGGCGCTTTTAAAAGCTCAGGAAACGCCCGGTTACGGGGAAGGGGTGGTTTCAGCCTCTTTGCGCAACCCCGAAAGCAATATATTGATGTTTAGCAACCAATAAACGGATCCCTCAAAGAGAGCTTTTACGTTAAAGCGGTGCTTCGACGATATAGACGCGATCTGCAATATAGTTACTACGTATATACTATAGGCGTTCGCGTATACGTTAACGGTGCCAACTGAAGCATGGAGCTTTTATAGCTCAAAGTAAACGCATTTATAGAGCCGTTTCCACGGGAGCGTTGCACCGCCCTGTCGTAAGCATAGGAACGCCTGGGTAACGTCGCTTTTATGATAATGTTATCAATAGCTAGCCGTGTTAACCGCAAGCACCTCATGCAGCTTGTCTATATGTATACGCATTATTTTTATTTGTTGCTTTATTATTTTTTTTTTCGATTTTTTTCATACGACGAATAGGCTATATCGTTGATAGTTTACGTTGAATTAATTGGAATGCCGATATTAAGTATATCTTCGTCTAAATGATTTTTATATTTTTCTGGCACTTCTTTGCACTCTCCACTTGAGTTCGTGGCGTTTATCCCTTTATCTATCTCGCTCTTGTGTAGCTATAATCAGGACGGCTTTCGTTAAGGGCTGCTGGATGGAAGGTATAGGGTGATAGAAGACAGTCCAAGGACGTAAGACTCTTCTTCTAGGTACATATATGGATATATCTGCCTAGGTATATATATATATATATATATATATACACATTAGGTAAGGTTGCAACGTCACTGGCAGAAGCACCATATTTTTCCCTCGAGTGGAAGAAAAGTTACGATGCTTTCCAGAGAATGGGAATATGGACGTGGAATACGGTGGAGAAGATTCAAGATGGTGGAGAGGATAGATTTTATCACTGGATACTCATATATAGGTTCTATCGTAGGAAGAAAATCGTTTAATCGCTACCATACGAGCTACCATCGTCTCGGCAGATCCTTTGTGAGTTTTTGAAAAAAAAAAATATTTGTTTAAAGACATTTTTATTCCAGACGTGGGATCCTTTGAAGATACACATTTTCACACGTCACCTGTCTAATCCTCTATTTATATGTAGCCTGTGTAACCACGCACGTGGTAGGTGTTTCCGATCGTTCCATTTCTCCTTCCTCTTATGACACGCTTCGTCTCATTTGCACGTTAAGTCATTTTTACTTGACCTCAGACCAATGAACCGGAAGTAAAATACAGCATGACTTTTTCCAGTAATTCCAATGGTTACGTAGACGGCATAAAAGACGACTGGGCCGACAGTAGTTTGTCTTCCGGCATTTCCATTGGTTTCTCATCGAAGAATAGATATCTATTGGGTTTCTCTAGAGGAAATGGGGAGAAGCTGAGTCCCTGGCAAATCCAATAGAAAGCCCCGCTTCATCGACATACGTACCAAACCCTTTTGATCTCGACAAACAGCCTGTTCTATATACAAGGAGAGGTCCACAGAGGGGATGAAAATCCTAGCCGAAATTAATCCAGGACGTCGATAGCATTTTGGTGTGTACAGCAGGGACGCCAGGCGTCCATACGAACGGCGGACATCCTAGTCCTGGCTATCCTACTTGGATGAAAGGAAAAGGTTTGCTCGGCAGTTTATTTTCTATTATTTTTATTGGTTCCAAGCCACGAAGAATGGCTGGGTTTGGGAATGCTGGAATATATATATATATATATATATATATATGTATTTGGGGGATGCTTTTACAGGGGATGGCTTTTCCCGACGCTCGTTCGGACGCTGGCTAGTGGGCAGTGGCGTCCGGCAGTGATATATGTAATATAGTGTCCTCCCTTGTGCCCACTAGCTTCCGGAGAGAATCGAGAAAACCTGAGACCAGAACGCCATTGGTCGGGATACACCCTGGGGCTCGGCCAATCCGCTTTCTAGCTGATAACGACGCGTTCCCGCCCTCTCAAGACGCTACCAGCTACCCCTATTACCCTCTAACACCGACGCTGTATACACAGGACGCCCACGTTTTCTAACTTTTCGACTTTTGTTCTTACTCTCTTGTAACGTTTCTTTTTCTTTTTTTTTCTTTTCTCTTCATTCGCCTTCCTCTTTTTATTCTTACTCTTACGTACCGATACTAATCATCCCTTGGATTATCCCGCGGTGTCCCGTGAACAGTCTTTCCTTAAAGTTTTCTAGGTATTTTCATCTGGTAACGATCATCCCTTATTTACATCTTAATGAGAGTCACAGATAATAAGAGTAAGGGAGAGAAACGTATTGAAGAGAGAGAGATGAGAATCTTTCTCGTGGATACAAGCGTACGACAATTTCAAAGTCTCCTGGTTAACGTGGGATACGTGAGAGTACGAGAAAGAGAAAATAAATGGAAAAAAGAAAAAGCAGGACTTCTCTCGTCGAGCAATCAGACAAAGTACTCCAGCTTTTTTCTCGGTTCGTCTCGATTTTAAAGTCTAATACCAACGACTTCCACGTACAACCTTACCTAGAACTTTCTGCAGCAATTTATAAGCTATAAACCGAAGGAAGAGTCGTTTCTCCTGTTACTCTCAATCACCGTGAAATTGTACGTTTTAATGAGGTTTATACCGAAACCAATGACGCGAGTTTAAGGAATAATTTTTTTTTGCCTAAAATTTAAAATATTTGAAATCTCTGTTAGTCCAAGTAACAACGCTCCATATGTAGTCGTTTCGCAGCAATTAGTCAAATGAAAATACATCGAAGAAACATTGATAATGAAAATATCGCAATATCCCAATAATAATAATATAAAATATAATTTTACACCCACGAATTAATCATAATTAATAATTTACTAATTTCAAAAATATCATGACAGCAGTGCGATTCAATTCAATTTTTTGTCCAAGTTGTCATTTTGAGGATATCATCATATACGGTTCGATCGATGACTTATTGAACTTTTGATAACAGAGAAATATATTAGGCGACTCGTTTCGAGGTATCTACGAAATATTATAACTTCGAGGAATGTTTTAATATATTGGTTATGTGTACATTTAGTCTGAGTATCTGTATTATCGAAAAAGCGCTCGTGGCCATTTTCCCATAAGTGACTAATTTAAAACTTTTGAACTTTGGACATAATTTATTTCTTGTAAAGTCCTGTCAATCTCACCCGTTTTTTTTTTTTTTTTTTTTTTTT
>NW_014333002.1:171222-179664 GCF_000341935.2 Cephus cinctus
CCCCCTTTTTTTTTTTTTTTTTTTTTTTGGAAACTTCCCCCTTGTCACTGTATACTCAATCTGTGAGTAATCCCGAAATTAACCCGGGAGTAAGCTTGTGGGGTGTCCGAGACACTGCAGGTCAATGCTTTTCAAATGGAGAAGAAAATAGCACGAGGCTTGCCGGATTAAAGGAATTCCTATGGTTCAAGATCGTCCGTGTATCCAGTGACTACATTGTAAGACAAAGTCCAGCTTGTGAAACGACGTTATTACGTGTACCATAAGTGACATAATGGAGCAGCGTTTGGTTGACAAGATAAAAGATAATGATAAGGGTCTCTCCACAACAAGGAAGGGTGCGTGACTCTGGTACTGCGTGACGCGTGTAATAACCGTAGCACTGTTGCCACACGCACCCTAAGAAATGCCAGAGCCCCTGACCGCTACCCACCACCTTTCCAGAACCTTTTCTTAGCCTGCACGACAGGTGCTTCTCTAGACACAAGAGGATTCACTTGCAGTATACTGCTCGATCAGTTTTATCAGATGTCTGATATCAGTTGTTAATTAAAATATTTCATCTAGATATCTAACGAACAGCGAATGATTTTAGGCCGATATTATAAATCGGAAACTTCCTGTCGCTTGATGAAAATTCTTCCTGTAACAGGAGATCGGTAAAGTTTTGCGAGTAACGATCCGCGATTAACCCTCTGCTAATTAAGGAACGACAGGTGGTTAATTAGAAACCCTCAGGAGACGGGATGAGTTTTAAAATAGTGCTACCTTCGGCTCACTGGTAGTTTATTACTGAGTTCGATGGCGTGCAGGTGCACGTGCATAGGCAAAACCGGCAGATCGGACGATTAGGGGGGGGGGGATGAGATTGGCGGGAAAATTGAATAATTAAAAAAAAATGATTTTATAAATATAGTTATATATAGCACTGATTGTAATAAAGGTGAACAAGCGGTTGTATAGTCACTGTACGTAGATCAGATACATATTTAACGTTAGTGCGAGCAGATTACAAGCTTAATTAGCATGGGATTACATAATTAATTACTTGATTAATGCGACGAGACGGGAACGTCTGTCCATTGGCCGGTTCGGCCGAGTGGCCAGATTGCGGAGTCATTCTCTCAGTAATCATCGTCCTCTCCTCGTCGTCGCTATGGTCATTATCATAATCATCATCATCATCATCATTATCGTCATGATAATGACGATACCTGTACCGTATTGCTGTATACGCTCTCACCGTATAGATATTATATACGTATATATCATTTATACATACCTAATACAAGCAATGCTCCGGGGCCAAAAATCATCAGAGCAAATCATTTGGTATTCACAGCGGGAAGTAGTAGCACGAGTGTTTCGCGTATGAGCAAAATCCTGTGCATGCGTCACGCAGAGCGGTAACGCATTTCCAAATCCTGATTCCCTATCCTGCTATATAATTATCTATTGTCGAGGATAATTGATCACGATCCTCGTTCTAACAATTAGAGCCTCGCGCATAATTCGCGGTGCGTAACGCGAACCCGCTTTTGGCCATCAGCCCATGATGGTTCGCATTGCCAAACCACGGCGTCATTGCCGCATACGATTTGGTATCAACACGGGTCACTGATTTCCAAGTTATGCCCCAATGGACATTTATGGGGTTGCATGCACTTATGCGTTATCTCATATTATGTATGGTTATATTCATCGTTTTATATTTCTCGATCAATTTCAATCGTACCCCACGTATTAACCGTGTTGTCGGGACTTTGTATACATTTTATTCATAATTATTAACGTCACGATTAATTCATCAGATTGGGATATATTTTTTGTCTTGATACTTCATCCGTCTTGTTATATTCATCATTTAGTATCGCTTGATAAATTTCAATACTGCATGTTAACGGTGTATCAAAACTTTGTATACTTTTTATCCGTCATTATTAATGTCAAGATTAATTCATCGGTTCGGGATATTTCTTTTGTGTTCTTTTTTTAGGCATTTTAAGTAATTCGTTATGGGTACCAATGTCACCGGGATTGTTCAATATTATGTAAGGGTTGCTTGCGTAACAGACGAAATAAAAGTTGAGAAATATTGGGACGAGCTATAAACTGAATTCTAATAAGGAGTCATTCGTTTTTTTAGCTTCGTGCTGACTTTATAAGAATTATTATAACGTTCAAGGGCGTTTCGATAGGACGGTTTCCGTCGGTATCGATTTAATTATGTAAAACGATATTTGCCTTTACGTACGGGGCATGGATTTGTTTCGTCGCGACTCCCGTCCTTTCTCTGGGTCATTCGAGTCTCTACTAACTTTATTCTTTATATATTTTATATCTACTTTATCTACTCCCTGCACTTACCTGTCTCTCTTGGAATCTCTCAAGCTCACTCGATTTTAATGAAATACTGGAAAGATGTTAATCGCCCTTTAATCGAGGCTCTCAAACGGCATTAGCATACGATTGACTTGGCGAGAGCGATAAATCCCCTTTTAGAACATAAATAATCCTGCTAACCCCAGGTCTGAGTGGGTGGCAAGCGTAACAGTACCGAGAGCCACCCTATTTATTGGCATTCGGGGCAATTAGAAGTTAGCATGAACTGAGTGTAGATATAGAATAAGAAGGTAGGTCGAGGGTAGGTAGGTATGGGATAGTAGGTAGTGTCTGTCTATATATACACAAACGAGCACACTCACTATAGACATTTATCAGCCGGGAAAAGGAAGAAAGGCTGCCTGATCTCGGAAGACAAGCGCGATTGAGTTACGTTGATTTTATTCAGTTTGGCTTCTACCAGGCATCCCAGCATCCACTGGCTCTGTTTACTTTTATTTCTGCTTGCCTGACTCGAGCGCAACTGGATTAACATCATTGCGGTTTTTAAACAGGCAATTTCCTAATTCGACTCCCCCCGTCCCGCCGCCCTTTGCCTTATATTCACCACCCACAGTAAGACCCACCCCGTTTCCTGATTTATCGTACGATACGCCTCGTTATTCGAAACCGACTGATTTACCGGAGGAATCCGTTATCTCCTTATCCCCGACTCTTCCGGTTCCGCTTTGGATTTTACGTCACTTCCGCTTTCATTATTTTTACTTCTGCTGTCCGCGTAGACAAGGTACGGTAATGCGTCTGGGTATAGTACGCTTTAACTGGACACCCTTATATGGTCATTAAATTCTACGAGGCATGACGCGTCAGTTATCAAATTTATAGGCGCACATGAGCTATAGAAAATTCTCTCGTGCGAAACTTGCTAAACGTTTCTCGGATCGTTCAGTCGAAAAATAGACGGTTTTATTAACGCGGTGCGCACATACAGGGATGCGTTAAGGGATGATATCACACTCTGTCCTTCGTGATGCGTGCGGTACGTTTACACATACTGGCTTTACGGGGGTTGCTCACCCTGGGCTTTGGTTTCGCTTCGTGGCTCAGTACCTATAAACTTACCCTACGTCACTTCACCCTTCGAACCCCCTCTACGTCATTCTATACATATATTTTTGGCACACCCCGCACTCTTTGGGGTTGGCTTCTATCAATCATTGATACAAACGATTCTACAAGGTTACAACGTGGTCCAGTGTCTTTCTAGGTTTACTTGAGCGGAACGCCAGAGCGTGACGATGACAGGGAGCTATGAATTATGAAGGATTGAACGACGTTCAATGACACTTGCGTTCAAAGATATATGTACTTGAGTATGTAAATAAATAAGAAGTATATAGGCATTTGGAAATATTTAAGTTACAATGGATATTACAAAATTTTGTTTTTATCAAAGTATAAATATATATTTTTATTATTATTCAAATTTTTTTTTTTCTGATGTCTAAGCAAAATTTGTCAAATTTTGTGTCACAAGTTGTTGTCGTAGTGACGTATTTTTTAAAATCATACTACAGCATTCCATTCCGTATATTAGTACTTGTTACAGTGTTTGATTAGTTTTAACTAATGTTGATAAAAATGCGGCTGATATGTTATCTTATGTCAATATGGTGTTTATTAAGATTGAAGCAAAATAGAAGCAGTTAAAGTGGTCGCACGATCCGGAACACTCCCATCTACCGGTGCACTGTAATTGGTTAACCCAACGATCTTATGATTGCTTTGCACTATCACGAACCGGTACAATTTTCGGGTGCTGGGAATTGATTCTGCACGATTTCTCATTGCAGTCCGGCACTTCTAGTCGGTGACTTTATTCAGTACTAAGAATTTTCACAGCGAGACGCATCGTTGCACGAAGAGCTAGACAGGCAGGTAGCTAAGTATTTATTCTTCAAAGTTCTACCGATCTCGTCTTCTTTCTAAGAAAGATCCAGTCTTGAAATCGTGCAAGGAATAGCACATGGGATCGATTTCAATTGTTTTCATCCATGGCGCTAGATCACTTGCGGTAGGCAGGTGAGGTATTCTTTTACAAATCGAACACTTTTTTCGACTGTAGAATTTAGATTCTCATGAAAATTTTTTTACAGCTTCTATTCAAGAAATAATGTGACACCTGTATCACGATTTTTGAGAGAAAATTTTTTTTTGATAGGTATATTTATTTTTAATTTTAATGATAATCGAAGAAATGATAATTACTCATGTATATAAAATTCATTATTTCTGGTTTTACTCATTCAATCGATTTCGTTTTTTTTTTAATTCCTTACCGTGTTATGTTAGCTCTTTAATGAATATGTAAATGATCTTCATTCTGTTATTTAAAAAAGTTATTAACAATTTTATTGTTTAAACAATTATTTTACATTTGCCCCCTCAATGAATAACATTTAAAAAAATACTATCGTGTGCAGTATGTTTTAATCTAAAAAACCCACACTTAAGAAATGTGGAGACTTTATTAGATCCGAAAATATTAAATATTTTCTAGTGCGCGGCGTGCGCGTCGCGCGTGGATCATAGCTTGACGTGCTAAAACGTCTCTGAGTAAAGAAAGAAACGAAATAATATTTAATATTTTCCAATCTACTAAAGTCTCCATTGTTTTTAAATGTGCGTTTATTAGATTGAGATATAGCACACACAACAGTATTTTTTGAAATATTATTCATTGAGGGGGCAAAGGTGAAAAAATTGTTTAAACAATGTAAGTGCTAATAAATATTTTAATTAAAAAAATAAAGGTCATGTAAATATTCAATAAAAATCTACCATAACAATGTGAACAATGAAAAAAAAGACGGAATCGATTGAGTAGGTTAAACCAGAGATATTGAATTTTGTATTTAGGAAAGTGTAGCATTTTCTCGAATTTTATTGAAATTTCTGTTTAATATAGTTAATTGAAAAAAATTTTTTCACCAAAATCCCGATATAGGTGTCGGCTAATTTGATGAGGAGATGTTAAAAAAAATTCAGAGCATTTAAAAATTCGAAAACTTTTTTTTTTACAAATCCGTACGATTTATAAAAGAATGCCTCAGGTATGTAGGTATCTGACCTACCTCGTTCTGCAGGTATAGGCATACTCTTTATCATTCTTTGTAAGAACGTACGTTCCAGGGTAACAATTTTTTATGTAAGTAACCCGTTAATGATTAACCAGTTTTGACTCATGTACACAGTCAGATGATTTTGTACATACGATTGATTTTATCTATACGTTGTTTCCTATATTGCAAATACCGATAGTAGATATTGGATATAGTTAAAAGTACTGGATATCTGTTTATAAATATGTGCAAAGTATATTTTGGGGACCGTCCTCAGATAATTTCCAGCATAATGACTGTTTTGAGGACCGTAAAGCAGACTGTCACACCAAATTTTTTTACATTTTTTCCAAAGCTACGCATCCAGCATTTGTGATGTGCTTAGAAATGTTTCGTTAGGTTATATTAGATTAGAACTTCAATGCTGTGATGTCCCAAGGTAGTAGTTTCTTAAAGAAAAGCATCATCTTGCTGTTGTGAATGCCCCTAAATTTCTCCTGTCCTCAATCCATACCGCTGACATGTTTATATACATATATTTGTGTGTGGATATATACGCGTATATTTATTCTCCCCGAGAAGAAGATCATTAATGGCCGCAGTTCCATGGAGGATAAAGCAAAATGAGGAGGGTTGCACGCGGTGACGACGTAGATGCTCTTGGAAGCCATCGAAGACGTCGTGGTTAACGAGGAGGGCTGTGATTCGGGGTTGGCTCCAGCGAAGGTGGAGGGTGGCGATTCGCGTGGGATAATGGCGGAGCCGTGCAGCGGTAATGGCAGCCCCAGGGACACAACTCAAATCCAAAGGAACGGCACGGGACCCGGGAATTCTCAGGACGAGATCCAGAAACACTTGTTAGCACCTCCTAACTTTCCTGGATCGTCTCGCTTATGGATTCCGTCAGGGTCATCCCCTTGGTATATCCGTACACCCTCGACCGGGACATCCTCGACTCCTCAACTACTTCGGAAGCGCTAATTGTATCTCTTAGCGTTAATTGACTCGGTGGTTGACACTGGCGAGACCAAAGTGAGCTAAGGTCAACAAAGTCCCTAGAGAATGATCTTGCACTAGGGTCGTTGGAAATATTCCCTCAGAGTTCACCCTTAGATGTCATACGAAATTCCACGTATTTTCACGAATCTTTTTAAACGAGTCTGCCTCCTTAAAAATCACCCTTAAAATATTACAATTTTCTGACACTTTGGAACACATATATACGAGAATATTGAAAGTCAAAGGGTTTCGCTCGCTGAGCACCGAGTAACTCTTGTTCCCGATGGAGTTCCACGTGGCTGTTGCGTGACGGAAGACGATAGCCGTCACAGTGACTATTATATCGAACGGGGTTTAGATTGCGATAGCGAGGGAACATACGTAGCTGGCTGGATTGCCGGGGTGTAGTTGGTAAAGGAACAGGGAGTTCCTAGTAGGCCGGAACGGGTTCCGAGGCCGGGGCCAATCTCAGTCCTCGCTGGCCATTTTGCGTTTCCTTGGCATACCCTCTTCGCTTCCACGTTGCCCTTTTATCCCCTTTTACCTCCCTGTATTCCCTAAATGATTAATTACCGACTACCATCGTACACCGCGGGACCCCTACTAGCCGGCTAGTATCACTACCGTTACCCACTATACTACCTGATACTTTCACTAGTAGCGCTATGGTGGTATATAAACACTACCCTAGAGCTGCTTGTATTAGTTACTGATACTACCGCCATTGCTGCTAGAATAGCTGCCTTAAAATAAGCTCATTGCTAAAACGGATATTCCGTGTTCCGTACTCTGCCGTGGCATTCGGCCCTATGCTATTTGCCATTTACAGGGTTGGCTACTGTCCGATGGCCGTTCTCATTGGCGTAGCAACAGGGTAGCATCTTAGGGTGGAAACCAAGAGGGTACAGAAAAGATTAGGATGTGATAGATATAGGCTGGGCATTCTCTCGAAGAGATCAGTGATTTCTTATTGGACGATTCATAAGTGATTATAGGTCTAGCTACCTTTTTTCCTATTTTCATTCGTTTGCGTTGGCAACTTTGATGGTCAGCCATTTTCTGGACAGTCGACGATTTTTTATAGTCTCCATTGTCCGGATCAATCTTATTCTTTATTGGTCACTGAAATTTATCGGTCCAACAAGAATTACCTCGGGTTCGCCATGATAATATAACGGTAGTAAATGTTCCCTCTACCAGATAGCCTGGGAATTAGGGAAATCGTGACTACTGAGAAATGATCGCTGCTTGCCAAACGATTTATAACGAAATCGTCGTCACTCTAATAACCACCCTAAGTTACAGTACGATACGGTACAGTCCCTCGTGGTAAACTCTCGGAAAAGTGCATGCAAATCCGTATCCTCTTATTTTAAGAATCAAAACAGATTAGTGCCTTTCATTCGAACAGTGCGTACCATACTTTGTTATAGTAGTACAAGTACTAAAAAAAACCACTCCTATGCAAATCCCACTAAGGTCCTTCAGAGAGCAGCACTTGAGATTTCGACAAACACCGGGGAATCCCCTAGAAAAACATAGAATTCCCACGGGGAGTCTGTTCATCTCTGAAAGAACTGCTTGGCCTTTCTATGATTTTTAACAATTTTTTTTTTCAATCTTATTTGTTCTTATCTCGAAAATAGGTATAGCTCAGACACTCGGACTATTTTGCGAAATAATACTCGATTCTGTTTCGTACCAGCCGACCGGATTCTCAGGAAGGACTTGTTAAGGACATCGGCGAGCATCGACGCGGAACCGGCGTCCCGACGATTCTCCTCGCGTTACGTACGTAGTGTATATATGAGTATGTATCCGTATACGTGTGATACGGTATGTCGAAATTTGCATTGCAAATCGTCCACCCCGCCTACCTCTGGACGATCGAAGGGGGTACGTATACGGAGTAGGCTATATACATATATATATATATATACATGTAGTTATATGCATTCCTAGGAGGGCAGGAGGAGTC
>NW_014333002.1:179674-231142 GCF_000341935.2 Cephus cinctus
GGGGGGGGGGGGGGGGGGGGGGGGGGGGGGGGGGGGGGGGGGGGGGGGGGGGGGGGGGGGGGGGGGGGGGGGGGGGGGGGGGGGGGGGGGGTGAGATGCCTGTTTCTCTCTCTATTTGGCCAGGGTACACCATCACCACCCTCGTGAGTCACAGATCGCACTCAGCAATCCCCTAAACTTGATGTCGAAGCCCCTGAAACTCACGCGCTCAAATCTATGAAAACGCCTCTTGATCTTGCCTGAGGCGACAACATGAGTCGAATGGAAAGCCAATGGTTTCTGGTCACGGTTTTCAAGGGAGCGTCATCGCGATCTTGATGCTTCTGGACATAATAAGTTATAGTCGTGAAAGATCGTTCAAGTGAGTAAACGAAAATTTTGGGTTCCTGCAGAAATCTTGTTAGGGGTTGGTTTGTCTCTTGGGACACGCTTAATTAAGATTAAGGGATAAGAATGACCATATGGAAGAATGATGGTTATAAATAATTTTTGGCCACTATTTCGTTATGGTGTATATAAATAATATTGTTGTTGTTGTTGTTATTATTGTATTGAATGAGACGAAGGTGGATAAAATTAAAGTGCAAAGTGCAAACGTTCGCGGTGTGAATGGCTGGTTAACGAGGGTGAGTGCAGATGCTATGGTGAGCGTAAAGGGATGCTGGATGAGCGTAACCCCTGAAGACGACGCGGATCAGTCAATTCCTCGTTAGAAATTCCACGTAATCATATTCGAGCAAATAATTCGTTAGGTTCGTTCTGCGGTCTGTTCGTTAGTATAATTAAAATAAATTCAAATGACTTTCTTGTCCCTCGTCTTGCCATCTTACCCACTCGCCACCCTTAAAACCGGATAGCCAAGCTTCGTAGAGCCACGGAGCCTTGTCCCTACGTTCGGGGGTGTCAGGGGACCATTAGGTGGGAGAGAGGATTGGTAGCCCACGCTGTTGTCTCTCATCTTCATCCCTCCCTTCGCTCGTGTCTTCCTTCTTAAATCCGTTGATTAGTGCAAAAATCCGCTTACAAATTAAATACAGCCTCCGTAAAACCCCGGGCGCAGTGCCGAGTCGTCGCAACGCCTGTGGACGTCAAGAGAGTAAAGGAAGACGGTGCAATAAGGAAGGAGGACCGAAGGGAATAGGAAAAAGAGAAGGAAGCGGAGATGGGGCGAAAGCTGAAGATGGTGCAATGGGTGGGGTAAGAGGATGCTTTAATATCTTAAGTAAACCTGGCCAGGAGGAAAAAAGAAAAAAAGAAGAAGAAGTAAGTCGCGCCAGAGAAAAAAGAGAAGAACCAAGGGAAAATAGGAAACACAAGCAAGGAATTAAAATACGGAACGAGAAGAAACATCCTAGAGATATAGGGTGTGTCGAATACATGATTTATAAAAAAAAAAGTTCAAAATCGTACAATGTAAAAAAATTGGGATAATTTTGAAAAAATAATTATCACGATGAATAAATTATCTCACATACTTCACTGTACCGCGTATCCCACAGTAAATACGTGTTCTAGCTAGACCGTTAATTCGCGTATAATAAATGCCACTGATACTTAGAGCCACCCGTTATAGAATTGCCGTAAAAAGAAGCGAAGACCTGGTTTTCTTAATGAGAGTACAGAGTAAAGCTTTCTTTGCCAGCGATTCGAATATCGGATCGGCGTTCGGGTTCGCGGCCCGTGTAGACTTTTTTCCGGGAGGGCGCGCGCACTGAAATGCTTCTTGTGTAAGTAAAAATCTAAAGTGACTACCGAGATCTAAGTTTTAATTAGTTTATCTTGGCCGCGTGGCTATTGAATATTTATAAGGCATTGCTATATGGCTGGGGATGAGGCTGCGTCATGGTTAGAGGGGCGAGTGGGAGGGAGGGAGATAGAAAGGACGGAAGGGATTCAAGTAGGGAAAAGAGATTGAGAGAAAGACTCCTGGAAACCGTGGAAAGGGACCGGCTGGTGGTTTTGTCATCGGGATGAAAAATCTTGAAGGACTTTATATCCAGTGGAAGACAATTGAGGCGTCTCTTGATTAATCCCGATTCAAAATTCCCGCCAAACGCGATACTCGTATGTAGTGTTTTTTAATGTTATTTCGCTTTAATTACCACAGAGTGTCCTTCATGGATTCTGCACAGTTTCACCAGGAGCTACTTCAGCAACCCCTCGTCCTGGTATTCCTGACAAATTTATGTGGGTCCTGGACCTCTTTCTCGTATAACTCAGTGGGCGACCCTCGAGCAACCCGTCTTGGTCGTCGGGAAGCGTCTCGACGTGCAGGAATATCGCGAAACAAAAACAGATAAAACGAAACGAAAATCAGGGAAACGCACACGGGGTTACGTAGTGCGTGGTCCACGATTCAGGGGATGAGGATGCTGACGACAAGGACTAGATGACGTATATACAGTCTATACATACGTGTACGGTACTAGAGGGTGGAAGGAATCTATAAGTCTATAAATCTGTCTTTCCGCCAGTAAGGAAGGTACAAGAAGAGAAACTGTCGCATAAATTTACGCAAAAGTATAACAGAGAAAAAATTGAGGAAATTATTCTGAAAATTATTCAAAAGCCTCTGCCGTTTCTATGAAGTGTATCTAAAAATAAATGTAGCCGTTGCAAACGCGTCTGCACGACAATAAATAAACGTCGGTGCCTCTGGTTGTCAGTGCGATTAACGCGATTTGCAAATCAAAATAAAACGTCGACAATTCCGCAACGAAACGTCCTAGCTAGGAATACAATTAGCGCGGAACACGTATAGCTGCGAAATGGCGGGAATTTCGAAATGGCTGACCGATACAAGGCTCGCTTACCGCAACTCGGCTGCTCGATTCGCATTGAAGCGATTGGTACGTGTGTTTCGCACGTGCAGTTGGCATGCCTGGATTTTTCAACTAACGTTATTATACCCCAGGGACTCGGTATACCTCATATACCATACCCAATGGGGATATTTCCCATGGACGATCTACCTACGTGCATTCCGACTTGTCGATTTGTATTTACATTTTAATAACACTTCACAGAGGTAGATACTAGTAGCTGTACGGTTATCACTGATAGTGGATGCTACATGTTTATGCGTCCTTCACCGTATATAGATATATTCATATATTATTTTATTACAGTATACCAGTGGATATTCTTGATGTTTCTTAGCCTGTACATGCTGGGCATTTAAATTCGACAGATTCTATATGTCACGTAGTATATACCATGGAAATCTATGGGGGAAGTTTTTCTGTCCTGGGGCATTTTCCATGAGCATTTCTCGTCACCCCATGCGGAAATATTTGCATGCGAAAAGGCACCCTCCTGCCTCACCTTCACGGTGATTCTTTGCGTTATCGAGTTACCCATAGGAAAGCTTGACGATTGTCGATGAATTTTTCGCGCGTGAAATCCTTGTGGATTTTTTCTCTCGTATGGTTCCGTAAAGAGGGAATGAAAATATTTTTTTTACCAGCGGCGAATCTTCTTTAGGGTATTACCCTAGTTATTGTTGAACTTTTGAATATTTAAAATTCTAGAAATATTTCATGGATTTCATATACATAGTTTTCCGTGATACCTGGATATGTTGTCCGTAATGGGGGTTGAGGCACGTTTGGTGCCTGGTCGGTCCTTCGAAAATCATCCCCTGCCTCTCGCACCCAGCCTTGTATGGTTTTGGAGGTTGATATTGGTGGTTGATTATCAATTTTCTACCAATTTGACTCCACTTGTAGCGGCGCCGGCTTTTGTCCCGCTAATCACCCCTTGGGTCCTATTCTCCCTGTTCTGCGTGTCCGCACCCTCTCGCTGTCCTGATCTGCTTTGCATATTACCATGCAATAATAGGTATATCATCCAGGAACACATAGATGGGTATCAGGGATGGTTTTATTCATATTTTTTTTTTCCATCATCCCCTCCGCCCATTGAAATATCAAGGGTGGCTCTGGGTCAAATGTCAAATCACTGTGATATTAAAAACTAGAGAAATTCGGGATGAGAATCCAAAGCGCGTGATCCTGATGTATTAATCGAATTCGGCTCGAGTAAAAGGGTGATGCACAAATGAGTGATGCTCAAACCCTTAACGTGCCTCGCATTATCAAAATTCGTCGGATTAGCCAATAGACGGAATGCCCGGATACCAAAGAGAATTGAAAAAAAACTTGAGCTCCTCTTAGTCTCTCCTCACGATGGGGACATAATAAATAATGCTTCCGACTCCTGGACAGAAGTTTGCCAGTTTTGCACGTGTGTGGTCCCTCGTATTCGCAGTATGTAATACGCGCTCACGTTCGCGATTCCCGGTTTGGCATTGGATCGCATTCCTCCCGGGAAGTCGGACGTCTGTGAACGATGTGCCCCGAGCAATGGCGACGCCATGCACCGTGCAGGACGTCGCGAATTCTGATCTCGTACGGCGGCGTAGCTTGACTTCTGTGATCCCAAGATTTTTTGAAATATCCTGTATTGTGTATATATATATATATACACACACATATTACATAGTATAGAAATAAATACAAGGTTCTGTGAATAACGATCACTCATTTGTGGAATGGCGCGAAGTCATTACAGGGAGGGATAAAATTAATTTTTATCGTATGTACCAGGAGACGATACAAATCACTTCCTGAAGGATACGCGTATCACTGTTTTTATTCGATCAAAAATGAAGAGGACGAGCGAGGAGAGATGATGCCTAATTGGGCAGCGGAGTAACTTTTTTATAATAACCAAGACAGCTCGGTATCTCGACACCGTAGAAGCCTCATTTAATTGGCAGATCCTGAATTCGTCTCGAAGACGCAAGTATTATTGACGTCCCTTCCGGGAAATCATAAGAGGGAACCCATAGCTATATGGTTTCTTTTACCCGGTTCATCCCTTCGCCATAAACTCTCCTTTAATTCTATGGTTTGCCAAACAACGGGGGGATCAAAAGCTGACGCTTATGGGATCAGTGATCTGAAAACCTCCTGTTGTTTCAGCTGATTCTATTCTCACAGAGGGTTATACGTTATAGGCCACATTGAAATTATATTGTAGTTAAAGTCGTGAGAAATTTTTTATTTTTTTTTTATCTGCCGGCAAAAAATCATATTAGAATTTCTTATAAACTGGTATCAACATAATCCATGTTATTGATACGTATCAAGGGATACCTTGTTTCAGTTGAGTTTATTCTCACACAGAATTATACGTTCTATATGGTGCATTCGACATATTGAAATTATATTGTAGTCAAAGACGTGTAAAAAAGGTATTTTTATTAAAAGAAAAAAATCCTAATTGATCCTTACTAGCGTTTTTAGAATTCTTGATAAACTGACACCAACATAATCCTTGGTATTTGTACATACCAAAGGATACCTGGTAACCACTCCGACACTGTTCTGCATACAATGTAAGAATGCAATGGCTGCTTTGCCTCGTTGAAAGACTATAACCTAACCTACCCTTGGTACCTTTTTTCTTGGTACTCCGTTCTCTGAAAGTGGCTCGCGGTATTATTCTCATAGGAAGTCTCCGCCATAATTACGATCGCCTTCGAGTGTCTGGCTCGTGTCGTGCATAATAACGTCTTCCACTAGGAAGGATACCTCCATTTGGTAAACCCCGGCCCGAATGGTATATACGAGCCATAGGAGGAAATGCTTCGGGATATGGATGAAGATACCGGCGTTGTATTAGTACCAGATATACCGTATAGAAACAATATATTTGATATTGGTGATAATTTTCAAAAAGAATTATTCGAACGAGCAAGATTGGCCGACTGGATGAAGATACGTCTGAAAAGTTTATTCGGGGCATCGCCGACTATTTCTTTCCATGCAAATGTCGCTCGGTGAGAATGAAAGCTGAGCGGCGATTCGCAGAGCATTAAGCAGAACAAACGGCAACGAGCAACGTAGCGTAGTCTGGACGATAAAGAATCCAGGAAAGTCTCCTCTGATTTTTCTCCTGGAGGATGGAAGAAGAATACAGCGAGGGAGAGAGAGAGAGAGAGAGAGAGAGAGAGAGAGAGAGAGAGAGAGGAGAACATTAGCATGGAAAAAAACATCCCGTTAGCGGGACACGCGAATTATGCTAATGCTATGACGTTATTTCTTTTTTTAAACTCTATCACGTAATTCTGCAGTGGTTATCAGGGACGCGTTTCGCTGTGATTCGTAGGATACTTATTGCACTGCGTTCTGCAGGGGAGAGGCACGATTAAACGTAGTTTTAGATTTCGCTTGATTTACGCGTCCCTTATTTATAGTGTTTATCTTGTGATATTAGGTATAGTCGGTTGATGAATTGAATATTCTTTTTCGGACATACCAAAAATAACGAAGTCTCTGAGTCACTATTTACATGCGTATAAAATTCTTGCTGTATGGTAAGTGCATGGTTTTCGCACTGAGATATATTTTATTTGTCTATTGTCAAATATATTTTCTTGATTTTATAGAGAACCACGTGCGATTTTTTAATACCAGGATTTCATCGTTTGTGAACTGTCAAAATATTTCATTGAACTCGTGGACCGACTACACGTGACTTTAATAGAATTTTATTTTATTTCTTGCGTCCTCGGTCGTTCTTCATAACTACGAAGTCCTTTATTCCACAGATAAGGAGAAGCCGGAGATAATACGTTCTCCTAAAAATTCTGCGTGGCTTTCGGCAATAAACAGTGTATCACTGTTTCGCGGGACATTAAATGCCGCCGAGTTGAATTTCCCGCGAACGTTACGTAGCCGTAGTCGGGTAAGTGTAAAGAAAGTTAAATTAATAACCATTAGCAAAAGCGTCGCGACGCCCCACTGTACCGTGAATCCGATTTAAATCATGCGCCTCTAGCAAGATGCCAACGTGGCTGAATGGCTGATTACGATTTTTATTAAGAATTTTGGCAATGTCTACCGGACGACCAAAATGAAATGTAAAAGAAAAAGTGTTGCGCAACACAGAGTAGGTCGCACCGCGTCGTAGCTCACGATTACGACAATCCCCAGGACACGATCGACGACAACAACGACAACGAGGACTGCAGCAGCATCATTTGTTGCACCCAGCGACTGATGGATGGGAGGCCGCCCGTAATGGGAAACCCATGCATGGTCGTTCGCCACCCGCATAAAATTAACCCGTTCGTTCGCGTTCGTTTTAATTAACGAAACACCGAGAGCATCGCACGCCAGAGCGATCCTCTTCATGCCGCTTCCGAGAGAGAAGCCACATGGTCAACGATACGTATAGGGTGATCGTTAATATCGTAAAGAAAAAAAAAATTATCACCCTGAAAAAAAAGGTCTAATGAATATATAAGGTAATATAATTATATATTTAAAAAAAATTTTTATACGATAACAAAAACTTTTTTTGAAAACTATAAATATACACCATAGGAATTCAACTACATCTTCGAGCATCAATCGTGCAAGGATTGTTAATTACTCGGCGTGCTTTTCCAATGGATTCCCATAGGTTCTATAAGGTGAAAGAGTTCCTGGTGGTTCCAGGAACTACGTCGAAGAAGCCGCCATTGCTATACACACCGTGGCTACTTGTAAGGGTTGGCGAGGCACGATGATGTCTTTATCCCATATGGTGAAACGTGTGGTGGGATTCTTAGTCTGCACGTAGAGGATGGATCAGGCTTGTGTAAGGGGGATATAGGCGCCATGCGAGCATGCACTGTGCAACAGCCAAGGGTCCCGTGGGGTCAGACAGTCACGGAGTTAATTAGACGCTGTGCTTCGAGAGCTCACGTGGCACGAGGCTCAGATATCAATCGGTTCGCTGCCGAACCTGGATGGGAGTCATGCTGTAGGATGAAGGAGTCAGGATGCTGGACCACATCGCACTGCCATATTTTCCCAGCTCTTCGTATTGGGATAGTCGATCATTCATGGATCAAGATGATCCTTAGAGAAGATGCTGATAATGATTAATTTTTTTTTCAAATTTAATCCCTAGCCCAGCATCCATTCTCCATTCGTCCTAAATCAATTCCTAAGATCAGACTAGGCGCCTGCCGAGACATTCTCAACTGGACTTCCGGTTTTCTGATGTTGTTTGAGATTTTTGAAAATTGCTTCTAAATGAAGTATACTGGCATGTATACGATTTTGACGATTTTTTTTTGTCCGATGATCATGGTCCAAGCTTAAGGAGATACTGTCTCGGAGGATGCTGCGCAAAGAAACTAGTTTACGCACGGCTAACTCCACAGGGTTTTCGCCGAGTTAATTATCTCGACTAATTCGCTTCGAGATAGGAAAGCGGGATGGTCCTGGCTCTTCTCCGTCCATCAGTCGATCCAGTAACAACCACTCCAGCTTTACCTTTCCTTCCTGTTTCTTCATCTTATATTTCCACTTCTTTTTCTTTTCTCTCTTCTATCTCTTCTTCCTTTATCCTCCGGCACTTCCACCCCCTCCTGACCAGCTAACCCAACATCCCTGCTACAGCGACGAATCCTCGCTCGCTATCTACAAAAACCCAGCCACATTTATACGACCTGATTACGGTCGTTGCCAACTGTTAAATCCAAAGGCCTGACTCCACGGGTGGCAAACGTAAACTCTGCTTCTTATTCTTCTTATCACGATTCTCAGTCTCCCTTGTTCCTTCCTCTGCTCGTGCTGCCCGTATACCTTCGCACTCTATCTCACTGTCATTACCTTGATCTAAACTTTATAGGTACTGCCATCATCAACTTGCCTACTGGTAATACCATACAATTTTAACGTTTCATCCTGCCCTTGGTACATAGACACGCTGCCAACATGTTTTTGGCTTCTGTGACTGTGTATATGGTAAATTGAAAAATTCTGCATAACATCCTTCCACGTTGATCACGATCGATACAAAAGACATGAGATATCGTTCCTGCGAGCCAACCATATAAGAGACAAGGACATTCCAGATGCTGTACCAGGGAGCCAAGTTGGTCTCTGCTCGCAGCAGTATGGACACAGGGGAAGAAAGAAAAAAAAAGTCAAGAGAACGCTGCTGCCAGCTTCACCTATATAGTCAGACAGATCTGAAGATCGAACCGATCAGGAACACTTGGGATATTGATCGGTTCCTGATAGAACCCTTACAGCAGAATCTAAATTTTTCGAATTGAAAATTACATGATAATTTTTTGTCATTCGAATATTATCGGTGTTTTCGGGCGGACGTTTCGAGACAATGATTTTGTACAAGTACCACTGGAATCGAGCTGATTTGGTAAATAATAAGAGTGGTGAAATTGAGGGGGTGAGTAACGAGAATTTAGGGGTAGGTTTCGACGATACTTGACTTTTCGCTAAGGGTAGTGTTGTGCGTTAAGGGAGGATCTGATCGTGGGATGTGTGTACGTACGGCACTGGGGGACGGAGAGAGAGAGAGTGAACGTATCTTCGAGAATGAGTATATAAGAGAATAAGGATAGCGAGAGAGAGAGAGAGAGAGAGAGAGAGAGAGAGAGAGAGAGAGAGAGAGAGAGAGAGAGAGAGTGAGTAAGAGAGACGAGATGTGAGAGGCTGCCGCCCCCGGGTCGTTGGAGATGGAAGCAATAGGGATCAACTAGTATGCAAATCGCATGTAAATATCGCTCACTCTTCCCATCCCAGCATCCCTCCCTAAAGCCTTCAACCCTCGGAGGACCGATGAGAAGAAATCAAAGCAAAGAACAAAGAGAGGAGACGAATCTTTCTCATCTTTCGACAGTAGTCACTGAAGCTCGCAATCAGACTTTCTACCTAGCTGTACTCGGCGTAGTTATTACTCACCTTCTATAGACCGTACCTGAATACCAGGTTCTCTGATACATTAATGACTTCCTGGTTCGAGTGAATGAAGATTGTACCCTTATCGAGATAACGATAAAAATTCGGTGATTTATAAGAAAAAATGGCTGTCTTCGTGATAAATAATTTTTTCCAACTTTTTTTCAAGGTAAGTTTCAGTATATGTACTGCAGTACTGCTAACATTATCGTTACGCTGTTATCAGGCGGGATCAAACGTTCAAGGATTCGAATGGCGAATACCGGAGTCTCAAGGATAAGTTTCACACTGGAGGGTTGGTTGCCTACCAACACTCTCCTAAGCTCCGTGGCAGCTCGTGCTAATTGGGAGATTAACACCGTGCCAGCCAGGGATAGCGAAGTCCCACACAAACCCTTCGGCAGGGGTGAGTTTACCTATCTACACTGAAAACCAACCCTCGTTCGACGGCTCTGCATTTTCCTCAGGACCAAGTTTGTACGTTAGATATATATGTATATATACACGTATATGCCGAGAACGCATATCGTTCCTGAGTCTCACTCTGGCTTTTGGATGATCCTTAATATTTAAGAAAATGTAGAATAACGCTCACGGATTTACCGGATGCATCCGTCCTTTGTTTCCGAATAAATTTGAATGAAGAAAATATTTGTATTATTTGAGAAATTCAAATTTTGCAAGGCTGACTGTATTTGGTTGTAGAATTTTTTTCTTGATTCTACAAAGAAGAGGGTTTTCTTTAATTCTTCTTTTTTTCTTCCCTGCGCAATCTTATGAAATTGCACAAATTCCTGCTAACCTTTTTATAATGTACTCTGCTTAAACTAAACCGGCAATTACTGACAACCGGCACGGCAATATTCGCGAGATGCTTAAAATCCGAGTAATCGTGTCGTTTATAATCCGCCATCTTTGCAAACTTTCTTATTCGCGAATCAGTGAAGTTGCCGTCTACGTTAATTGTACTTTCAGCTATACTTCCCACCCTTTGTAACAGGGTGATACTGTTACGCGTAATTACGAAATATGCGAATGATACTTCTGTTGGCAAGTATATCTATATGTCTGATTACAAAGACGATACAGAGAATTTGAAAAATCATTTGTTTCCTTTCTATTTTAAGATTCCAAGTTTAGGCCAGTGTTAATTATTGGTATCATATCATAAGTTCCGTGGGTAAAATACACATGGTACTTTTCTGTTTCCGTTTTTCCCACGAAATCCTGAGAATTCGCGAGAGGAGCTGTATAAGTTTTAACCGAGCGAGTATTAGTCGGAATTATATAAAGACTCCTGTCTTATTTGCAGAGACCGTCGCCAAGGGTGGGGTGCCGTCAGACTTCGGAATGCTTCTCCTGCCTCCAGGATTCTGAATCCTCCTGACTTCTGGTAAGACCTCTAACTCCTCAGGTATTTTCATCTTATTCTCCGGTCTTCGCACCTAGGATTACTTCCAGAGCCTTTCTCCATCCTTCTCCTGCAGCCCTCCCTGTTCTTGAGAACTTGTCGTTTTACTCCCTTTTTACCAGCCCACCCCTCCCATGCGAAATCTACTTCACCAACCTTCTCGAAATGCCCGTTGAACTCCTGCTGGTGGGCTTTGACTTTTCGAGTCTTCGACTTTGCATGGAAACCGCCGTCGTATCGTAGAATTTCGAATAAAAATAGGGCGATAGTTCCATTTTCTAATAGATAGTATCCGATTATGCAGAGTGGTCCAGATCTAAGTAGATAGTCCTGACAGACGTTTGAACTCCTTCTATGAATTATTTGGAGTTGTTCGCCATTTTGAAAATTCGAAAAGGAAATGGAATCTGTAATGTAGGCGAGATTTGCTAGAGGGTGCCGTTTTCTATGCAAAAGGGTTGAAAGCGTCAGTCGAGCATGAGGGGATGAGATCTCGTGGTCGTCGTGTCTCGAGGGGTAGGTAAAGTATAGTGGTTGCAGCCGACGGCACGTTTTAATAATGCCTCCCCAGAAGCGGAGGAAGAAGTTTAACGAAGATTGTGCCAGATACTTTTAATTGCAATTCCTCCTGCTACCAACTCGACGAAGACGAGGCAGACGTTAGGGGGCGAGTGAGGGTTGGTACCAGAAGTGGGAGAGTGCTGGGTGTTGGTAGCAGAAAAGTGAGTGGTAGCGGTTTAAGGGTAGAAGCAGCAGAGAGAAGAGGAAAAAAAACTACAGAAATCCTTCCTCTGATTTTAATCACCCTTGTATCTTGACTAAACTACCCCCTATAGCCACCAGACTCTCCTCAAGTGCTTTGTTATTTCGCAAAGAGTCCAACTCGAAAGAAATTATTGCCTTTGATGACTTTCCTTCTCGTTTTCATCCATTCTTCATCTCCTCTTCGTTCTCTCCTTCTATTTTTCATCCCTCTTTCTTCCCTCCATCATCCATCCGTTTACAAGCCTCTTTGATTAACTTCCGCCACGCGGATTTCAATTTATCCCCAAGAATCTTCGGGGCTTTAAAAGAGTAATATGAAGATGGTAAATAATATCCTATATCAATCTTGCGGATTTAATTAAGATTCTTAATGAGCATCCTATCACGGTAATATTAAAAGATCGAAAAAGTATACCACTATATATATGTATACATATATTATATAACATACGCATTATAATATCGAAATTAAGACAACAAGAAGTTAATAATTAATTTATTATTAAATTATCTAAAATAATTAATCAACATCAGGTAGTCCCATTCGGTTCTCTATATCCATTTTGGTACAGTATACAAAAGGATGCCACAGAGAGAGAGGGAGAGAGAGAGAAAAGCGACGCTTAAGCGTCATCCTCAATGGAGCTACTAGCCATGGTATATCCTATGGAGAATAGGTACGGGGAAGGCTTATGGGGCGCGGATATAATGTGAAGTCTAAAAATCAAAACACATTAATCTCGGGCACGTGGCTCGATCGCACGCTGGTAATACCACCCTCTACCCAAACCCAACCCCTAACCTTTTCACTCTTCCCCCCCATAAACCGTCTACTCACCGTTGTTACCATTAGGCTCCAGGTACCATAACCCATAGCTATAGTACAACGGTTTGAAGTACTTCAGGAAGACTTTTCTAAGGTCTACGCGATATATAATAGAAAAGTGCAGTTATCCATCGCGCGATAACTGCACAAGGAGGTCTTGCAAGAAAGCGACATAAATGCATAAATGAATAATCATAATGACGGCTCAATGTTTTCGCGTCATTTATATTACTGCGTTAACTCATACGTTGGACATTGATAAATAGTATTGACTGTATAGATATACCGTCTTAAGTTTCATGATCTATTTCGATGATCCCTGCTGGTGAGAATTAATTAACATTCATTAACGTTACCGAATGACTCTACAGAACGTGTAGATGGAATATCAACTGTCATTTTATTTGTCGGACATAGTATATAGGTATACCGGAGTGGTGGCAATCAATAAACTTTTCAACGAATCACTACCGTCATTGCTACTTGATAATCAATCTTTGGTAGCTCCGCAGATTCTAGAATCATCAATAATAAATACAAAGCCGCACGCGTCGAATGACGGACAGATCAATAAGCTCTTTTGATTCTCTGAGATCGCAGCGACTGGACTCGTCCTACTATTCTGTATAATTCTATACGGTTCTCCCATGATAGTATTGTACAGGGGTAGTAGTAGCTACCCTTACGTATATCCCGTGCCAATGGGGTCTCTTACCCCATCCACGTGTCAAAGGGAGGTATTTAGCGACAGAGGGTCAATTTACCGGGGTGTGATTTCAGGCTGCCATCATCCCTTAACAGCATCGAAGGGACAGCAGGAGTTTGGAACCAACGAGGAAAAAAATTGTTGAAAAAAAAAATTATCAGCGGAAATTTTTCTTTTTCCATAAAAGTACGTGTGAACTGCCCTTAAGAAATTGCGTAGGTGGTAATTTCATTGAAATAAATAAAAATTGCGTTTCTTTAAGTCAAGGGGGAACGTAATTGATATTCGTCATCCCTTATGTTGTAACGTTGGACTACCCTATTATTATTACCCTACTGCTACGAATGGTATTCGCAGAGAGTGAACTCTGCCAGTTATCTAATTCAATATAATATCATCCCCATTGAGAGAATAAATGATTACCGGCAGATATGAAGTTATCTGTTCTCTTGGGACGCGTAAATTGCCATTATACACCGTGCCTGAATCGCACCCCAACATTTTCGTAAGCCGTACCGAGGGTTAGGTTGGGTTCGTACCATAGCAAGCGCCATTATGAAAACCTTAATTATTAATTATCATTCGAACTTCCCAAAGTTATCGTAACCGTAATTGCCCGAGAATTCACGATAAGAATGCCCGTCGAATCACGAAATATATTGCTGTACATTGTACCCTGGTATAGGCGACGCTTTCGAAACGCAGTTCCATGTCCACGGACTGACATGTCATGGACGTAGACAGCAGACAGCAGAAACAGGGGTGAAGCGCTCGAATGGCTAGTGATAGGGGTTGGCGAACAATGCCTAGAAGATTTAGCGTGACACCACCGGTGTAAAACTATCACCCCTGTCAGAGGAGCTAACCATCCCTTCGCTGGTTCCAATGAAAAGCTGCTGCTTCGCCATTTTAAAAAATCAATGTCATTTGAGATACAAATTTTTTTCGAATTTTTTATTTCATTATAGGCTGACAATCAGACTAATTTATTGATACAGGCTTCATTCGATATGGCTATTAAGTACAGAACTGCTTAAGAGCCCTTGGATTAATTGGTCACGAAGCGATGCTCGGCGTCGCGACGATGAATAAAAGATCAGAAATATTCATGATTGGCCAATTTTTAATGTTCCTACGAGCGTAAATGTCTGTATGCTTCTGCATGCGTGTACGTTTACTTTGTGATCTTAAAGCAACCTCTTACGTATGTCTTTATTCCTGTTTACATTATAATATACGTAAAGATAGGATATCTACCTGATGTAACCTTCGGATGGTATCGGGACGTTCAAACGTCGTGACATCCCGACAGTAAATTCTTGTTGGTCGTGTCTCTTCTTACCGAATAATTAACACATTCTCAGTGTGCGTTATATGGTCGAATATAAATCATTGGGTTAAAGTCGAATAAGAGATCGGTAGTAGAGGTACCTGCTGGAAGATGGCAGAAGAGGATGGTGACTACAAAAAGCGTTATGAAATAGTAAAAAAAGAAAAATGAACGTTTCTTCTTGGTTAAGATCAAAAGGTACGTCCTTCTATCTAATCGATTTACGTTTAACTTGAAAATCTTTTTCCACTTGTCATAAAGAGACTATTTACTGCTGGCTTACAAATTATCCTTATTCAAATGCACAAGCGTTCGCGCGCTTTTTCTCATTCAAATTTTTTCACCGCTGTCTTACACTTGCGACACACTGGGAACTAACGAACGGCGACAGGCAGGACAGTCTCTGTCACAACGGGGGTACATTGAATTTTTTAATGCGGGCAAAAATTTTTATTGGTATCATCGATAATTCTTTTTTAATTATACATATAAATAAGACGAGGCCTTACGAAGTTAGCTTTGTGAAACGGGGGAGGTTCTGTTATCGGTTTCATTTAAAAAAAAAATTTTTTTTTCCTATTCTATACATACTTAACATCTAGATTAAAATCCAACGATTTTTGATGTATTTGAGATAAGTTAAAAAAATATTTTTTCAATTCATTGCCGTATTTCATTATTTCTCTGTAAAGGAATTATTTGTGTATATACAAATGTATATATATATATATATATATATATATATATATATATATATATATATATATATATATAGACGCTGTGAAAGCTCTCTAGGGATAGTTTCTAGGCAAAAGCACTGGTGGCCGATCTCCGTGGGAGCCGACGCAGTCCGCGTAATCCGACATCATCTTCTACAATCTAACTATCTATGCCATGATTCCCTCCTATTCTATTCCGTGTATTTCCAAAACGCTATAGACGATAATTCAAAGCCCAGCTCGCGCCGCCTGACGACGGATTAATTTATACGGTAAAGGGCCTTTACTGATGTCTCTATAAATTTGGAGATTACGCCGATTACTCAACTAGGTCCCGTTCTTGCCACATTGTGCCCATACGTAGAAATATATATATATATGCGTCTTTAAACATATACCCACTTATACACGCTCCAATCTACATCCAATAACAAGGCACCATTGCATCACGCATAATTAAAGAATACCAAAGACATTAATTTAAAGCATAGAAAAAGAAAGTCAATACATAGTAAACTTGGAGAAACAAAAGATAATCAGAAAAAAGTATGTGTACCAACTGTAAAAGCAGCTAGAATAAACCAGGAAGGAAGGAATTTCGTATAGGAAGTTGCGCGGGCGATTCAATTTAATTTCCAGGGGGTTCCCCGAGCCAATATCCTCCCGACAGGGCGTGCCCGCGTGCGTTCGGAAAGTATTAACCCTCGGCTAAGCTCATGAACATAAATTTGAGTCTGCTTCGAGAGTCCAGTAGGAATAGCAGCAGAGAAGCCAGGAACAGGAATAAAAAGGAGGCTCTATAGTGTACACTAGTCAAGGGTGTACTTTTAAAGGGTTGGACACAGCCTCCCCTGGCTGAAAGAAGAAGAAAAGAATCCAGTTTGGAGGTTGGATTTTTCACTTTGCCGAGGTGGCTCTTTCCATAATCTCAATATACTATACCGTATATGTACGACAACCCCCGCAGTGTTAGGGGTGGTTGTTCTTTTAGCGCGGTGCCCTTTATGCTGACATAAATATCGCTTATGCCGGCATCGCGCCGCTGTTTTGGTAACCCATAGAGCATTGTGCTGGCGAACGTTCTGTGTACCAAACACTGCGCTCTGTGTACCATGCAAACAGTTGGGCCACGTGGCTTGCTGATCCCTTTGGTCCAAACCCACCCTCCTCCATGTATCCCTTTAGAGTCGTAGACTTTATCTTGCTCCCTCTCTTTCTCTCTAACGCGTAATAGCTCGTCTATCACTTTTCAGGATTTTCATCCCTGGCACCCCTTGCGTAACGTCCAGACGTCATCCCCTTGTGGATACTACAGGGTTGCTAGGTATCAGTCAAAGAACTACGGGACTCAGCATTGCACCTATCTCAGTGACATCTCTCGTGCGAGGGTTGCGTCATTCTTCAAGATCGTAAACACACGTGCAAGTCACTGATGTTTGCATTAGTCGCGACAGCGAAATTCACCCTGCGTTATAACATAGGGGATGCCGTTTTTTTTTACTATGGCCTCTTTCGTAATGTCTGCTTCCGTCAGAGAGTTGGACAATTTTTGAATGGTACTTCGTTTGGTGCGCTTTGAGTTTTTGAAAAGTGGGTGATAGATGCCGGGTAGTGGTCCGAGTAAAATCGGCTGTGACGAAGGGTTGTTTTTTATACGCGCCATTAGACTTGATATTTGGATCAGGATTTTGGTGGTGGGGGTACTCGTTAAAGCAAGATTCATCTGAAGTCTGTGAAGGATGCTGGGAACATTTCTGGGAATGATATTGCGAATGTATATTGAATGTTATGCTAGTCAATTTTTAATATTGGTTTTATTACGGTATCTCTGGAATACTTTTATTACTGATAGTACCGCACCCCCAGTGTTCGCTACCCTTCTTCAAGAAAATGAAAAACTGTATTGTCGAAGGGAGACGCTCTGGGGAGACGCCTACCATTATATTCGCGTTAACGTCATAGGTGCCTTAAGCCCTCAGAATGCGGCGCGGTCAGCTCAATGCACGAAGTAGAAACCATCAATAATATATCTGACAGCAAAACCGAACGAAGAGGCCGACAGGCTTTGCCTTATGGCTCCTGGACCGTGGATGCTGGTAAACATCTATTGAGAATTCGCAGACGCTCTATATATATGTATATGTCTATATATTGTATACCCAGCATATAGTCACTTCATATAACTTGAGAATTGCCGAAAAGGACGTATGTTACTTGAAAAGAGTTTTTCAATCGGACGGGGTTAACCTGTTTTAAATCTTTTGATAAAACTTCCGCTCTACCGTGATGGGGGATGAAATCTATCAACATCCCTCTGGACATATTTGCCAGGATGGTTTCATACTGGCCCATGGCACTCCGTTCAAAAACTTTCTGATATATCACTTTACGGCTGATAGTAGAAACTCTACTTTTTGTTATCAAAGCCAGTAGTACCAACTTTGACAATTTATTTACCTTAGTTTTTCTTTGGATCTTTATATCAGTATGTTTTGATATCGAGGAGGGCCTGTGAATTGGATATTCATAAGATCCTGAAAGAAAAGGCGAATAAGAATTTTGTAAAATATCCCTAGAATGTCGTGTCTCGTTAAAATCATAGGAATATTTTAAGTCTGATAAGTAAGAGCGCAGTATGAGAAAATTAAAGTCTGTCTCTGCTAACTGGGCTGGTAAACTTTGACACTATTGTAGGTACACACGATATCATATGTGCTTTACTATATTAAAGCTTCCCTAGGGATATATGAAGAATAAGAATATCCCGTCTAGGGATACAAGAATACAACGTAAGACGCGTTGCACCGTAAACATACTCATACGTAGCCACGACATCAATCTTCATCCATCAGTTATGCCTCGACCCCAGGAGGGCTCCTTTGCGGCACGGTTACCAACTTCACAGATCGATTGATCTTGCCTCGCGACTCCTGGCAACACTGGCATAACTCACCAGGATCTGTTGATCCCCACAGATGCAGCAGGGATGTAGAATAGCGTAACCAAAAGCACGATACCAAAATTGTAAAAAAGTAGTGCCAACGAGCACTTAGGTAAATTCCCTAGTAAATTCTTTCCTAATAAATTCCCTAGGAAAGAAGAATTACCGGGGGAAAAAAAATCTAATAAGTGCATCTTGGCACGTGGTGCTGATGTAGAGTACGTGCAATGATCATTCGCGCACGTTTAGGTTACTGATACGAGGAAATCTATAATATAAAGGAGGTGGACCAGTCATTAATTTCCAGACAATAAAACGTAACGCGTCCAGCGTGAGAGAGACACGCCCACGCGAGGAAATAAATGCTTTTTGCCATAGTGACTCGTGTTTGCCTTTGGTATTTTGGGGCTCGGCAGTGGCAGCAGTCAGTTAAGGGTGGCTGCAGTGGTGGTGGGCGCGAGAGGGCGAGTTAGAGCATGGCAATTGATGATGCCAGGAATGGGAGTCACTTGGTGCCATTGTCCAGAGCCACGTGCCTCGCTGCCGTAACGTTGCCCCTAGTACCAACCCCCGATATCCTGGTACCCTTCTTTATCGTCCAACAATACTTGTGCGATCGTACTCCAGCTTCTGGATGGACCAAATTAATTGATCCCGCGTGATCTGGCATTGCGCAAGGGTTAAACTAGGCCGTAAGCACCGTGGAAATACTATGGTTGAGATTGTACAAAGCGTTTATTTCAATATTTCCGCACGCATCGATGACTTTTACTTGGCAAGGGTGGTAGCATAGAGGGGGGGTAGTATAGGGTGCGATTTCTTCTACGGGACGTGCCCATGGGATTTTGACATTCATTTTACATTTGGAACAATGCTTTCTGGAGCCTTGTAAACCCGTAACAAGGTACACCTATCGTGATCCTGTGGGATGGACATTTGGAGATTTATCTAGTAATCTTTTATTCCAGGGGAATGACGTCAATTTCGTAGGCAGTAATAGCGCGTAATCGCCGGAGACGTTGCCAAAGACGGAATTCAAGTATCGACTGTCTCCTTAGGTGGCTGCCTCGTGTATCTGATGGGTACATACTTGTAAAACTGGTTTTATGGGAAACTCCGTAGCCTGGGATCTCCCGATCATCGAGGTACTTGTCACGTAGTTGCGTACCGGTTTACGCACTTTTTGCATCATAAAACGTCATCCTGGAGAACATCCTTGGATAGCCGTGCGCGTGCCGTCGCGACGCCTCAGCCTCGTCCTCTGGGACCGTCAGCGTTAATCAGAGTACCCGTTGCATGCGGAACGTGGGGTAAACACAAAATGCAAAGTACATAGATTGAAGGAGTAAAAGAGAAAGAGAAAGACAGTGAATAAAAATACATCCAAGAGATGAGAGAGCAGCATCCATCCTACTGCAACGTTGCCAACGTAGTAAAAAAGTTATTATAAAAATAATCAAAGTTTCCTTCCGTCGGACTTGGCGGGGTCTCGTCTCCATTGCCTCCTTCTAGAATCCAAAGGAGTAAGAGAGAGACCAGATACATTAAGTGCTGCTAAGAGAGAGAGAGAGAGAGAGAGAAAGGAGAGAAAGAGGGGAGAGTAAACTCATGAGATCCTTTCGGGACTCTCGCACGCCTCTGGTCGTCTCGACTTCATTACGTTTGACAATTATGCGTTAATTTGCACCTAGCGATACTTCAAACGTTTTTATTCATTGCGCGTCGAACCAAGTTACGTCGAAGTGGCGTTCCGTGGTAGCGAGTTACCCCTCGAGTCCGAGGGTATCTACCCCTGGTCTATCCTTGGTTAAGGGATGACGGCAAGGAACAAGCAGGACGGCTGATGGTACCGAGGTAAAGAGACCGGAGGACTTCAGAGGTGTAACGTAGATTTCTGAAGTTTTATATTTTGAACTTCCTGCCAGCCTGACTCGCGGATCGGACTGAGTTTTATCAAAGGGCCGATATGATAATCAAGGCCTCAGCTGAATGTGTAACGAGTGGTAGAGTAGACGGGCCCCGTGATTAGCTTTACTTTTTTACCCTCGAGGAGATGTGATCTTTCGCCTTATGCTTTTTAATATCGTACTCCTGTATGAATATGATATACGCGTGTGAATACACAATATATATATATATATAAGTATATACAGCGAGTGAAAAAAGCCAGAGAAAAAAGTATACACCAGATAAAAGATAGTTATTTTGAGATAAAATGATTTTATTCATTTTAGTGATAAGCGAAGCTTCAAGTATAATATTACTATAGATTGTGACTCTTAGCTGAAAAATTGTTTCTTTTCTACTACGGCAATACATGACCTCATGGAATTAATGGGAATTTAGGGTAAATCGTTATAATGATAAAAAAAGGTACTAGACTAGGGACTTTTTCCAATGAGAAATCCAGGGACGTAATCTTCCTTCTCTTTGTAAAAACGTAACAGATTGGTAACCGCATTTAGCTGGACGTTCGTCCTTCTCCTTTCGACGGTGGTGCGGTGTGCGGCCACCCCATCGGCTACGGTGCTATTAACTAATGCCACCCCTGTAGAACGTCACGCCATACGTGCACCAGGGTGTGTGAGTATATACGTGGTGGATATGCCCGTAGGAACGGGACAGTTTAAGCCTTGATATATCGCCTGGCGACACTCCCAACTTCTGTCGCCGTTTTGTATCGCTTTTTCTTTTCATTTTATTCGTCTCTCTCTCTCTCTCTCTCTCTACTTTTTTCTCTTTTTTTTCGTTACGCTCTCGGCTGACCATATGTCCACGGAAGCCGAATCCCATGAACAGGCATCTACAACACTAGTCCTTTTGTTTCTATTGGTTACCTGAAAGTGTCACGTGGACAGGACAATTCGAAAATTTACCGTTAAATGATTTGTATTCTTTTTACGTTATTCATATGCTAAAATTGGTACACCCGTGTATATTTATTATGAAACCAGCTATATAAATTCTTTCATTCAATTTAATTAAGCAGGGATTATGCGAAAAATTCAGGTGAAACGAATCGCATTGAAAGCAATGAAAAAATGGCTCTCAATTTATCCGTGTGGATGGTACCTTAAAGTTTTGGTTTTAGGCGAGAAACCACCAGCAGGCGTTTATACGGTTGAACGATTTCTAATTCCCTAACGCATTTGCGTCTAAGCGTAGTCAGAGGCAGTTTAGTTTAGCGTAGCAGCGGTAGGTATCACCCTTGTCGTATCTAACAAATGATGCCACATGCTCCTATCTTGACTTGTACATTAAGAGGGGTAGGTTTGAAGTTACCCTTGATACACCATAGCGTATACGTTATAGGACCTACAGTATCAGCAGATTTTACACATGGGGTCCACGTAGCAATCGGTACAGTTGGCAAGTGAAACTAGGAAAGGCTAACAGGCGCAGTGGGACCATTATCACGAAGGTCCCAATCGAGTGGTCCCCAATTATTTAGCCGCTAATGCACCCCCCCGTATGTCACCGTCTCTTGGCACAAGCACAATATGTTCCTCTGGATGAGAATTCTGTCGCATTTGCATCAGCGGGAGCTTCCTTGAAGATGGGTGGTATACGTATAGGAACCAACGTATGCAGTACGATACCGTCGCTAATGTCACGGGGACTCGGTAATGAGCGTAATATCTCAGTCGTGCGTTACGTATAGGTGATTGTCGGCGGCGCCCCGAATGGGATTGACGTTCTTTCTTAACAAGCCGGCGTAAACGCGCGGACATATGTCAGAATTAGGCACAATGTCGATGAGGAAACAGGTGGGGCCCAAAAAAGGTGTACCAGCCTAACCCTTATGCGGACGGTACTTTTAGCTTGATAAAAAGTGGCTATCAGTTAACCTTTTAAGCATGTCAAGACGGATTGTTCGGTGGCTTTGGCGGTGGCAGACCAAGCCACGAGGATAATGGGCCCTGTGGTACCCGACACGGCCAATGGGACGAAGCGGCGGACGGCTGGAATGACTGGGACCAACGTAAGGCCCAAGAATAACCGGATGAATGAATGAATGAGAGGATGAATGTCGGATGGTGGGAGGCGCCATTTGTCGCGATCGGTTCCGCTCTTTTGGACTCTCGACCACGGGGCCTTACCTCTTTTTATCTCTTGGTCACGTACGATTTTCTGTGTTTTTCCTTTGTCTCTTTTCTTCTTTCCCTTTTCTTATACTTTGTTTTTCGGAAATTTACTTCCAACTACGTTCCACGAACAGAGTGCAATGGATAATTGTACTGTTAACTGGGCCTAATATTTGGGACTTGGTCTTTTTTTTTTCGCAAAATAAAATTACGGACTACTAAGCTGGGCGGGTTATCCTACTTCGGGGTTATTGGCCAGTCGTCTGGAAGGGCGCGATCCTTTCTACGAAAATTAATCAGTCGCCGGAAGTTTGCAATTTTTTCAATGGCAGATAGAGATTGCCTCTTATAATTTAATATAAATCTGCATAATATTAGACGACCTCGTCACGGATAAGATACCCTATGTACTTCCGAATCAAAAAGTATATATATTTATATATGTATATAGCACTCACCTCCAAGAGATTCGTATTACCGACTTCCTCGTAGTAAAATAATGAAAAAGTGGAATCTGAAATCATAACAAAATCCAATGTCATCGTAATCATTTTCAATATATCTTATATTACATAAGTTTCCAAAAATCTCGCGTCAAATGCCTCCAAAGTTAATTCCTATGGCTGTGTAAGAGATAATCAAGATTCCTGGAAATAATTCTCACTCGCTATCAATCGCCCTCTCTTTCCTGAATCGCATGCATAATGCACTCTTCTACCTACGCATCCATCTCCAGAAAGAGATAGATACATATACACAGTATTATAGAGAAGAAGAACACATATCCTCGATTACCTAATGGGCTCCACTTCTCTTTGTATTTTCTGGTTTTCTATCGACTCCTGGTTAAGATCAAGAATATGTCCTCATAAATTTTATCGAGCAAAGTGCATGAGACTTAGACGCTTGTGCGTGGCCATTCGATTGAATTAAGCATCCCGAGGCAAATTGCCGTTGAATTATCACGGTTTATCGCGATAGTAAAATGATAATTTCTTAGCTCTACTGGCATCGTGTAAATCTGCTACGGCTGATATATAGTATTACAGTCATAATGTATAGTGACGGTTCGCAAAATACATAGAAACGATGGAAAAGGTTATTTTGAGAAAATGAAAAGAGATAGGAAAGAGGAAAAGAGGCAGAAGAGCTAAATACGCGTGGACAAGAGGAAAAAAAAAGGATAGAAAGTGTATAAGGAAAAGAAAGAGAACGACAATGGTGATACGAGTTTAGGGGATGGTTATAAGAGTTAGCCAAACGGCAAACAAGATCGCAAATTTGCAAAAGTGGTTAAGGGTGGGGAGAAGCAGCGAATGAGCCGTCGCAATAACGACGAAGCAAATGGCGAATAAACAATTCCATTATATTTATCAGATAATGAAAAGACAACAATAAAACCGCAATAACCCGTAACCGTATGAGAATTCGAGACCCTCGGCCCTTTTGGATAAAGAACCGTGATCCGCCAGCTTTCCCTTCCTTGTCATTAATACCAGGCGACTGTTACATATGGATGAGATTTCTAGGTTAGGCTAGGAAGGACACATAGGTATCTCACATATGTGAAACGAGTATAGGGAAACCGAATTCATCGACTAAAAGCATTCGCGAATAGGCAAAAGTCATTTTCATTTATTTCAGGGATCTTTACTGCATTAACGAGGCTATAGAAGATTTTGTTAAAATTGACAGACTCAAAAAAAATAATAATAATGAGTCAAAGAAATACATTAAAATTTATTGTTAATCAATTTGATCGAAATGGTAGCAATATTAAACTGAAATTTTAGTATCGATCTCTGTCTTGTACAGGCTGTTTCATTCTGCTCGATAGAAACAATAAATCTGTCAATGTATCCCTGATCCAGGGGTGGATGCGGATGGGTAAACCGCAATATAGGTAATAGCAGGAGGCATCAGCTACTTAACAAATTGCTACAAATTGCTGTGGGCATTTAGCGTTTGGACGCAGGAATTCTGTGGTCGGACCCCCCGACCCCGTCAAGAGTAAGAGGGTAGTCAAGGGGTGGAAGGTGAAAGGAGGGTGGTAAACTGTCCATGGTTTCATCCTGGTAGTTCTGTGGTGGCCACATGGTGTTCCCATATGTCCGGTAGTCCACCCCTAATACTAAGTGTCCACTGGAGTAGACAAATCTTGCACGCTCGAAGATAGAGGATCCTACAGAAAAGCTATATGGGGTGGCTGTTTTCACTGGGTGTTAACCGACTTTACCCCTGGACCGTTTATTCACTGGACTTGGCCACAAAAGGCTGATTAACCTCCGTGGTAAAGGAAGGGTAGTTTCGAGAGTCCGCTTCATTTTGGATTCTGGAATCTGGGCTATTTAGAAAAATACGTGATAGTGTGTACGTATATATTTTTTATTTACTTTAATTTTTAATGATTAACACGATCAAGGATTACTCGTATGCCTTATAGGTTATTTGACTGGATTTCCACTCAAACCGCATATTAACAGCGAGCGTGACGAAATCAATTATCACGTGCGACATGCACGTTTCTCGTTCGCACGTTTTTGCTTCGTTAAAATCGCCCTTTGATTTCCTTATAGAAATTATGTTTCTTTTGTAACAAATAATTTCACCTACGACTCTCTTATTACACCTTACTATCCTCAGAATGATATCGAAAAATTCACGTGAAGTTGTTGTTTCTATAGGGTAGTGACATTTCTAGGGGCGTAGAGATTGAGGATACTTTAGGATTTAAAATTATTCGTCAATTAATGACACGTGTATATATATCATTTATAATTGAGCAAGTGATATATGATAAGCTATGAATTAAAGAAATACAGAAAGGCAATGTATATATTTAATGTGAATACGTAAGGAGAAAGCGTGTCCGTGTCATGAAATGACACACCTGGATCTACGGGATTCACACACGGCCACACATCCTGCCTGTCAATACATCATTAATCATCAGTTGACAGAGCTAATGATACTTTAAGAGTAATGCCCCCGGGCCAATCAGTGATCGCGTGCCGTCCACCAATCGCCCCGTTAATTTCACGGGTATTTAACGCGATTCACCTAACAATGATTCAATCAAACCGGATTTATTTAGCCGAGACTCAAACCACCAGCGTCACGAGCCGCTCATTAACACTCCCCATATCGGTTAATTTTCGAAAGCTTAAACATCCCCGCGTGTTTGGATAATTAATTATGATAATGCAATGCACATATCCAAAGAAAATTTTTGTACAGAGTATTAAATAAATTAGGTGATAAATCATCTCTTTCAAAATTCCCGCGCAAGCGTCGCTACTTCAAAGCGAATGAATTCCGTGTATGCGGTGGGACGTTGTAAAAATCACATCTATAAAGGAAAGGGGTTGGATTTCTTTTTCCTCGTGGATCTGACAACCACCGACCTCTCCGGTGGTCGCTCGGAAATTTCGTTCAGCCAGGGTAGCACCGGAGTCCAGGGTGCCATTGGTATCCTGGTGCGAATGTTGTCAGCCAATTTTCTTGGCCAGTGCCTCTGAATGCTGCAGATTTCCATCTAGCCTGTGCTGTACCGTGTGCCTGTGTCCTGCTGTATGTACTGCGGCGAGCATGCTGGGTAAATACCCAGGAACCACCCCAGCTAACCACAACTGTGATTATAATTCGCATCCCTGTGCCAGCGACCCCCATACATCCCAGGGCCGTAGTGTTGGGGGGCGAGGGGGTGAACAGGCCGCTGTAAAGGATTATGCACGCGGATTTAACTGATGAATCACATTGTCGTCTTGATTCGCGGTGGCGTTAATTTTCGGGGGTGACCATCCCCCTTAGGATGAGTACGAGAGGATAGAGAAATCAGAGGGTGAGGATGTATCAGCGCCATCTTGAAAAGACCTACTCTGACTATAATAGCAGGATGCTTATATCTACGTATAAAATAATGAATAAAATATTTTTTATCCCTTCTAGACAAAAAAAGAAAAATTCCATCCTATAAGTAATTTCAATCAATTTTCTGATCGATTTCATCTTCTAAATGCCACTGGTTGGCTAGGCGTTAATAAAGGGATATAATACAAGAATAGAACAGGGTATGACCATGCCATAAAGGTATCTAAAAGCATATCCAGAATTAGTCATTTCCAATTGGTGCCAGACCTCAACGTTGGATTATTAATTTTGCCAATAGCGAAATATCGAGGGTGTATCGAAGCACAGATGGTGTATCACGAGTCAATATACTTTAATCACTGATTCCACGACCCCAACCAAATCTCCTACTTAATCAATGCTATCAATGAGTTACACATTCCCTCCATATGGTATAAACCAGCTATCAAAGAGTTTCCGGGAAAATCCGAAAAATAAATAAAAAATTTTTCCATCTTTCAAAAATTCTCTTCGCGACGTCTCTGATGCTCATACGAATCACTCGTATATACATATGCACATATGCTCGGATTTTCCAGGATAAGAATCGTGGTCAGAATAAGAGAGACAGAAAATATAAAGAGAAGCTCTCCTGCCTCTGGCTCTTGGTAGAGTCGGGACATGATCATGGACCACAGACTCTCAGAGTGGGATACGGGAAGAGAGGTAGGAGAGAGGCCAGGGTAAAACCAGGACCAGGAGGTAGAGGACACCAGAGAGGAGAATAGCTACGAAGGAGGCAGAAGAGGAGAGGACAATCCCCTCTTCTTCTCACGTTGACTTGAACGCCCGCGATATCTCGACCAATCAAATCACGCCGCGGGCTCCGCCTTTTATCATTATTTTACTTGTTTTCCCTTTACTTCACCCTCATTGGATGACATTCCCTTGGCCGCTATGGTAAAAAAGGTACTTCGCTAGGAGTCCATGCTTTCCGAGTCCCTGTACCTTTAGTACCTTAATCATTTACCTTATATATATATATTACAATGTATACCACGTCCGTACTATATTTACTTCGTCTTACACCTTAACATTTATTCGCATAGTAATATCATATTCCACCTATACGAACTATACGTATATATTCTTATGGTACGAATGGCAAGACACCATTTTATAAGAGGATACAGTCCCGGCGTGACGTCACGGGTACTATTAGATATTAAATACCATAAAAAGAGTCTCGAGAATTCTCAAGATACCAGACTCTGAGATTCCGAGAAGATACCTTGAAATCTCGCAATTCCTCACCCCTAGGGAACACGTAATAAATATAGTAACGGAATAAATTCTTTCGCGGATCACGAAGTGCATATATTCAGGTTTGATACTAATCCTTGTAAGATCGACACGATCTTCCTGAATGGTATATATATATCTTACAGAGAGTATGACCAGATAGTTAAGGGTTGTAAAATATCCACCCTAGCACGTTATACAGGCAACCCGACCTTACGGTTCCCAACACTAGGAAATTCTCAAGTATCGCCAAGGGCGACCGTCTTCAAGCCTCGCCGACTCTTACGAGCTGAATTATCGCTCTGATGACCGATGCTACATAAATAGTATGCAAATCAGTGTCGGCTTTACAAGGTATAACTTCTCCACGGTCGACCTTAAGAGCTACAGTCGCCGTCATGGAAACTACCCCTAATTTCCAACGGGGTAAATTCTCCCTGTATTTCGAAATACAGACCGTATACCATACATATATCTATACCATGGGGAATAGTACCCGGAAAATATTGGGTAGTCTTACCGTACATATAAGTGAGTCCCAAAAAAAAGAGCATAAAGACCCAAAAAGAGGGTGAAGGTAAAGAAAGTAAAAAAATACAGATGAAAACAAAAGCCGAAGATGCATACCGTGCACGTGGTCGCACCTACGCCTCCTGATCGGGCTGCATTGCATCGCATTGTATGTATATTGCGCCAGAAGTAAAACGGACAGAAGGCGAACTACAGAAGTACAAAACAATGTAAAATGTTTAAGGATGTCAGTGTGGGTAGGGGTGGAGTGGGGGGTGAAGGGGGTGGGCTCGTTGAATCGGGACTTTGTCGATGGGAATGCTGGAATGAGAAGAAACGAGAAGAATTGGAAGTCCGGGTGTATAGATACACGTTATACACAGATGCCCTACCGTAAAATGGGGCCTGACGTGACGTCAGATTTCTGGAGATTTTTTTGTATACAATGTATTCCAACGAGCAATATTATTTTATATTGTAATTAATTCTTTGGTTTCGCATTCTTCTTTAGGTCTGAATTTTTGTTTGGTTGGCATATTGTAAAATAAATCTGCAACGGCGTCTACCTGGTGATCCAGTCGCAGACACTTAATAAGTATCCCAGAGCGAGGGTAGTGATTTGTTCAGAAAGCAATATAACGGCCCAACGTTCGGGGCCTCTTTTCCGTAAATTTGCATGGAGTATTAAAGCCTGGTGGCTCTGCTACTGGTAACGGAGTTCTTGTTTGCCAACAGCGACTGTCGAGGATCAAAGGACCACTGCTTCCTCTGTTTCTCCTCTCCTCCTCTTCCATCTACTTCACTGCTGTATGTCCTATCGTATCATCCTCCTCCATGGGAGGTTTCACATACATTTCATTGAGGAGAACACTCGCGAATCCCGACATTTCGATACCCTGCTTTTCAAATAACCTCCAGCTGCATTTTACCATCGATAAAACGAGTGGAACTTTGCTTTGACTTTCTGTGTTTTACAAAAAGAAAATACTGCCAGAGTCAGATGCCCGTATATGATCTTACCAAAGGTTCCCAAGTTGTCTTATCAATTTTTTGATAGCGTAAACAATAAAAATATTCGGACGTAAAATCGTTATAAAAATTTCAAAATTGTATGTAAATTTGAAAAAAAAATCACTTCGTACGAAAAAGGGGGCCTGATTATATTCCCCCGTTCCCTCTTGGGCTCTTCCTATTAACTGATGAATGGGCCTAGGGCCCCGTTTACTTATGCGATCCGTGGCCCCAACGGCATACATCACTGCCAGCTAGAGTTTTTACGCACGAAACAGGGAAGAATATGATTACGCGCGTTAACATTCCAGGAATAACGTGCGTCGATCCGACCAGCTCGTTTGAACGTTCATCCATCTTTCCGCGAAGACTGCGACGCTCGACGTTCCTAGCGTCGGGACGCGTCCACGTGGTATTACTATAACGAATAGAAACGCCCCAAGGATCTTCAGCCGTATAACCATAAGGCATACGAGGTTGTATGGATATGCACGCGTTCCGTCCTTTGGCTCTCTGTCCGTATTAATAAAGTCTAATGTAACGTAATATATGCCGGCGTCGCTGGAGCGGTTAATTCCTGGCGCGTTAAGTCGATGGCGAATTGCAATAAGATAATGAATGAGCGAATGAATGAGTGAACCGAATGAATGAATGGAGTGTGGTTAAAGGTACGAGTGACGGATAGACGTAATGAATATGGAATTCATTCTATATGGGACGAGACGTTTTTATAAACGACGAGCGTGATATATTACATGGGAAAAGATTTCGTAGCTTATAACATCTTTATCCAAAAGTTATTCAATAGACTTAACACCTTGAAACCACCATACGAACCGTACAGAGTCCTTCGTGTTTATTTGGTATAAGGACGACGACGTCCCGACGCTTCTTAGAATCATCACGACGGTCGTTTATGCGCAATTATCCCCTCCCCCCTCCCCACGCCAACCCTCTTCGTGTTATACGCTTCTCCCCTAACCTGCACAGGAGGATTCCCAGCTTCCCGATCATCCATCCGATGGACCCGTCGAACAAGTTATTCGTGAAACCCGGCGAAGAATCTTCCGGGGGACAACGACGTCGGGCGTCTCTCACTTACGATCTGCGCTCCTGAAACTCCGAGCCGTCGGCTTGAAAGTGCCTAACCGCATTTTGCGCGATCCCGCCATACCAGAGAGCCAGACTCAGGTAAAACCGTATGATTATCGGGATATACCTGTAGCACCCATGACCAGTACCATATCACTCTGACTGCCAGAAGCGAGTGATGGGTAAAGGAAGGTAAAAAAAAAAAGAAGTAATCTTAAGTATAACGCGATTATAAAAAACGGAATAATATTAAAAAGTATTAAAAAAAATAATAAAAGTTTCCCATTCTCCTTTACGCGTTTTACAAATTATTCAATTAGCCCGCGAATTAAGGTATACATATTCATCGCTTCTGATACACATGCTTCCTGCGAAACGTACAGGCTCCCGGCCACATAAACAACTCCGTATAGGCGCAACGGCGGGACGCGTGCGCCGCGACGCGTTAGACGCTCTAACGAACGTGCGGCTGCATCCAAAATGACTCGGCGTAGTGCCAGAAGGTCCGATATGCCGTCCTGTATTCTCAACAGCAAAATTTCTTTTAACTGTGCAGAGAGAAAGAGAGAGAGTGTGTACCAAGGGGGTTGGTGGAGGAGAGATAGGGGACAGATAATACGTTTTGTGGTGCGGATACCGTTTTGCCTTAGCTCACAGGATTCCTATGGGTTCCGCAAGGAATACTTTGTTCAGGGTACCGTTTTTCGAGACGCACCGGGTCGACACGTACCTACTGTGCGATTTATCGGGACGCTTTGGGTGCCGTTACGCGATATTCAGACAGCCCACTCCGACGCGGATGTCGTGCCTTTCTATAGGTTATTTTCGGATAGCTTGTTATACGGATTTACTTTAGTGTATACATACTTTAGTGTATATGCTTATTGGTAATGTTCTGACATTTTATTCTCTTCTTGTCTTATCTACGAGAGTGGGTGATCCAATCGCGTTAGTTCTGGAATAAGAATTAAAATACGTCTTGCGGGGAACCAACGTTTACGCTATTGCTATTTATATGATTATATACATTTATATGTACTTGCAGCTGGACAGCTCTTAAAATTATGGGCCAAAGTCCAACCCATAGTTTGGTTTAAATAACGCAAGAGAAATGCACAGTTTAATTGTATTCCTAATAGCACGGCGTTTATAAGCCTCGGAGTGCTCTCATGAATAGGCATTTTGGTCCAGGAACAACTTTATAAAATGGAGGAAACGAAGCGTCTATTTTTGTTTAATTTATCCTAGGACACGGTCAAAGAATTTTCCAAAGTCTTCCTGCTCCCTGGTAATTTTAATTAGAGAAAAATTTGGTCGTTGTGTTAAATTTTATGTATTCGATGAATTTATAATGATTAAAGTCTCTCCGGTTGGTGTGTCTCAATTTCATGGCGAGTCTCATAGCGGGTTACCTCGTAATTCTTGGTTATGCTTAATATGAGGAGGAGCACGTAAGTAGAGCTTATAAAATGTCAAATATCAGAAGGCCTTTACTGTCGTATTATGCATCCACGACTTTATTACGCGATATTCCCAAAAAAAGACTCCCGCTGCGGCGGGCAGATGTACGCGATGTCGCCGTAGAATACAGCCTTAGGGCGGCACTTCCATTGCGTATAGGAACTATGGTAGACGGAAAGAAAAGTATTCCGTGTTATTTTGAATGCCATGGCCATATTGAGTGGCACGGAATTATGGAGGTCTGACGAAGAGTCACACTGTAGCAATAGACTGTGGAATAATTTTTATTATCACTTTGAGTTCGATGATCCCAATGACTGATAATGACTTTATAACAGTTATTCACTAAACATTTCCCATATAAGACTATATACGTATATGAGGTATCAGTAAGCGTTTGTATTGAGATACGATGATTTCTGTGTTTGAATGATAAATATTATAGGGGTCTTGCGTAACGTAACGTGGTTGGGTCTGGGTCTCGGTCCCAGTCTCAATTAACGCAATTACCAGCTCCGTGAGCTAATTACCTATCAAACAAAATTATATTGTTATATTCCGCGGCGTCTCTAATGAAGGTTATTAATTGCTTTATGATTTTCCGATAAAGTGTTCTCGTAATCAAGTTATTATCCCACGTCATTGTAGCTGCGCATCGAGGCCGCATTTCTTTGCTATTTCACCTTTATTCCTTCGCATCGTCATTCTCTCTCTCTCTCTCTCTCTCTCTCTCTCTCTCTCTCTCTCTCTCTCTCTCTCCTATTCTCGTTTGTATTCATTCCTGCATAATTCTTTCCTTCGACCCCTCGCTCTATCTCTGTCTCTTATTCTCCGTACAATCAACATCCAAGATCGACTCGCACGCACGCACGTACTTACGCAGGCATCGTGCGATCCCCTCGCTACGCTTTTTCCGCTTCGTTTCGAATCGGCTACGGCGACGATAAAATCGCCAAGTCGCGGAACTCACTAGTGTAGCGAGGCAGGTGAGATTTTTCGTTCGCGCTAATAACCTGCACCCGTATATATAAACCAGCCCTAAGTCGATCCTTAGTATAAATAAAATAGAATCTCGTATCCCCCTATGTTTAATTTCTCATCTAATCAACGACGATTAGGTTTAACTCGACCGGCACAAAAGTTTCCAATACCAACGTGCTACGATGATATACAGTTATAGTATGAACCCAACCGGTATCTCGTGTCCATTGCCCTAAGACAGGTGCAACCTTCCCCGGCGCAGGATGCACTCTAGAAATGCACCTGACCATTCGGAACATCTTGTGAGCTCGCGTCAAAGTCGAAGTAGACTTCTAACTTTAGGCTAGACCAATATATCTATGGATATAAAAGTTGGGCCCACGATAGCCGGCCTCCGTATCCACAACATTGGGTTTTGCCCCAGGAGTCACTCTTTCTCGGAGGATTCCAACCAGGGTGCGGCCCTCACGGATCGAAGACGTGCGCACCGGAGACATCGGCCGAGCGACGGACGTACAAATGGACGTTCCATACGGACCTAGAGACGTACAGACGGAGCCACGAACGCGAACGCGAACGTGACATGACGTGACGTGACCGAGCCAACGTTCGTTCTCTGACACACGCCGCTCGCCCACGGTTTTTACAGCGTAAAAAACAAAGCGACACGCGAAACTATGCATCGCGTCCTGACGAGGAGGAGTCCTGAATTACAATAGGCCCAGGACACGGCAGCGCCCGCTTAGGACCCAATAATAAATAAGCTCCGTACAGGAATAAGATCCTTGAGAAATTTAAATATCGTCGCTTCAAATAAAAATCATGGTGAATCAAAGTGGAAAGACCTATGGAGATAACGACAAAAAAAAAGAAAAAAATTCATTGGGCACGTAAGACCCAGTTTCTCTGAATTATCCTGATAACCAGCCCCTTGCTGAGGAACTGGTTTTATTCGCCATCATGAGACTTCTTGGCCAGTGGGAGTCACTCCGACTTCTTCGTGGTCTCTTCTCTTTACTTGTCCAGCTGAAGTGTATGGGGTACGAGTATGGTTTTCAGTGCGTGTGACTGTCAGGGTTCCCACGGGACTTGATCCCTCTCTCTCTCTCTCTCTCTCTCCCTCTCTCTCTCTCTCTCTCTCTGCGTATCATGGGATACTATAGTCATTGCTTGGTTGCACTGTTACATGTCTTTGGAAAAGATTGCTACCTGTAAGAAGAGTCCAATAAGGATCTTATGCGTATCCTAGGTGCTTGCGACCCGCTTAGATACATTTCTTAGCTGGCTGACTAGCTATCTAGCTACCTATACGTACGGATGGATGGCTGGATGGATAGACGGACGTACGTGAACCACTACTACGTGATACCCTTCTTCGTGGGTGCAGAGACATTTACGACTTTGTGTCTTTCGGCGGACAATATAATGTAGACGCGATACAGTGAATAGATTTGTGTGTGCTTATATATATGGACATTCACGTATACACGAAGTATATATATATATATACTATATATATACTATATACTATATACTATATATATAGCATCAGTGATACACGAAAAATTCTTTTTCGTCCACCTGCAAGAAACCACCTTAAAAGTAAGCGGGACTAACCTGAAGACGGCTAATAGCCATTGTCACCTTTTTAAATAATATGAAAAAAAGGTATATAAATATATTATCATATTGCTCTATACATTTAGGTGGTAATTAAGATTAGGCATTGCCAAACTATTTTGGAATCCTGTTTTGACTGATGCATGATAGTAATTTTTTAATACGATTTTTCACGACTGTAAAATTGTACCTTCGGCACTTGCTTGGTCAGCCTTCCAATAATGGCAATGAAAAAACAAAAGGAAAGAAAAAAGAGGTTTTATCACAAATCGTACCAAGAATCACGTCAGCGTTTCCCACGAGTGGCGCCCAAAAAGTCTCCACGTATCCAGTACGAGTACAAAAGGTTTTACCAACGTGAGAAAGGTCTCTAGTATTCGTGGAAGGATCACGGATCCTCCATGTATAATGATCTAGCACTGATATGGAATAGATAAAAGATACATATAAATATATAGTAACATATCATAAGAATGAGAAAGAGGGCCAAAAGGAAAAGAAGTAGGAGGTTTTTGTTTATTCTTCATAGAATCGACAACTTACTCCCGAAGTTTAGTGACCTTTATAAATCTACTTTTAGGCCCCGCCTAATACGGTAGTGATATGTGGGACTGACTTGGCACGGGGACTTATAATTTTCGAGGACAGTAAGAAAAGGATGAAACTATATTGTTGACTTACACGACTACTTCTTGGTTGGCAATGTAATTACATATGCACGGTGGTGCCGCAGTTTGAGTATACGGTACTGCGCTACGCTCATGACAAAATGATCCAGTCATCGACGTCATGTTTAATGTATTCGGAGCGAACTGACAATACAATGCTGCTATGGGCGCGTCACGAAAAATGGAAATTAACAGTGCCCACCTTTACTCTGACTCGCTATGGAAAATCATGATCGTTGCCAGTATTACGGTTACACCTGAAAGAATCATGCGATGACGTTATTAGTGACAGGAGTGACGTCACTGGCGTACCTGAAAGAAGGGCTTCACTCCAGTCGCCTTAATTACAGATTATTACCGGGCTAAAAAACCATGGGGACATTAAGAGACCCGCACGGGGTACGTATGGGGTCGGTTCTTTGTCTTCCGTTTTATTTCGTCGGACTCGAGCACTTCTGGGGCCTCGTCTTCTTCCTGCTTTCCGTTTCCTATACCTTGGGTCTTATGCTAATATCGGGCATACTATACTCGTAAAACTATTATCTGATTATCTTGGATTATTCTTAAATTCTGCGGTTCACTCGAAACTCCAATTTTCTAGGCTTTCGTTATTAAGGATACTGACGCGTGCCTTGTCTGTATCACTGGGTGGTCTCTACACTCTAGATACTTGGTAATATACCGTACAGAATAGAGAGCTACTCTTATGTGACTTCACTTGCTCTAGGATTTCGCTAATTAACTTATACTCCTCATCCTATACGTTAGTCTAAATTTAAACGAAGATAATGTGTGCCTTATCAAGTTCCTTACTGTATATACATATTTTGCCCCAAGTAACACTAAGACTGTTGCTCCAGGCGTAGCTCGTGCTACGCTCCGAATAGCACAGCGTTCAGGACATTGCGCCAACTTCATGCCAGTCTGCGGTACTTTATTAGGCTTAGTTACATTTATTGCACAAGCCTGAGTGGGCGTGTGGATTCCGGTATGAAAAAAAGAGAGTAAATAAAGAATAAAAAAGAAACGGAAGAAACAACCATGAGAAACATGGCAATAGGAAGTGACGTGTGATTCTGTTTCTTTTTTTTAATTCTAAGATACCCGGTTTTCTTTTGATCTTTATTGGAGGTTAAGTTAACCTCCTTGTCGGTTCGTTTCTGTGTTCCTGCGTTCTTCGGTTCGTTCCTTGCGTCCATTCGTGTCAAGGTGTACCGTGACTGCCTACAAGGTGTTTCCACGGAGCGACTCCTCGCTCTGTAGGCCCAAACGTAGACTTTACTGGCTGATTTATACTTCCGACAGGCGTAACGAGTTACTGGCTGAGTTACAGTGCATTCCCTATCCTCCCTATCCTCCCTATCCTCCCTATCCTCTTTGCGTTCGTTCTGCCTTCCTTCAGTCTTCTATATACCGTAGCATATAGTTAGTATAGTATATTGGGATACGTCGCGCATTGCCATTACGTTTGGCTTTGTATCCTTTTCTCGCTTCTATCCCTGGACTCTCATTGGATCGTCATCCTTGACGTCATTATCGGCCAACGAATCTCATCGCGTGCGAATCGCGCCTTAAGGACATTTATGAGCGGGAACCATGACAGGATATCTTCTCGAGGAGCTGACGTACCCATACTTCCAAAGGACCAAGAATACAGCTGTCTCCATTATGTATTGAGTTTTATGCTTTTTAAATTGATTAAAAAATTTTTTTATTTTTAAAAAAGCAAACATGTTCTGTCTAGGTGAACGTTCTTGCCTCAGTGGCAGCCGTAATAAAAAGTTTGAGCTTGACTCGTTTTATATTGGAATCGCCATGGTTAAGGAGCATCGTTTGATAATGTGATCTTGCGGAGGATCAGTTGTCCTTGTGGAGTTTGTCCCGGTAGGATCATCAGATCTGAAGGAAGGCAGCTATTCGTCACGGATCGTTTTGACGATCGGTTTTGGGATTCTACTCGCGAACCTCAGAGCCTGAAATTCTGGAGGAAACGTGGACTACGGCCTGCGGATATGCGATTCAGATCTCGATGCAGTCAGTCAGGGAGTGAGTAAGTGAGTGAGTGAGTGAGTCAGTGAAGGAGAGAGGGTCGAGATTTATTTGTCGGGGTTTCAGCGGCAACCTCTGCTTGCCGCTGGAGATGTCCACCGAGATAGAGAATCCAAGAGCAGGAAGCACGGCAGACTCGCTGACTCTCAATGAAAAAGCCCAAGAGACGCAGGACGAAATCTGGAATAGTAACAGGATCTAGAAGAAGCTGCCACCCAGTATATTACATCCGTAGGTATGCTAATGAGAATTGGACGTAAGAGCGTGGCTAATTGAATCCGAGGTTCAAAGTTCATCAAACGTAAGAAGAAAAAAAAAATGATAAGTCGAATGGACCAAAACGATGGATCTCAAGGTTGACTTTTTTGCAATCATCAAAATTCGTGTAGCTCTCCTCCCGTCTTGGGTATTCAAGTAAAAGTAATTCTGTATTTTTATCTCTGACTGTTTTACCTCCTCTTGGATTCTGAGCTGGACCACTCCCTTGTGCGCCCTTTATACGTACTTTAAAGAGAGCGCTCTCGGGTCCCGTCTCTCCTACACTCGCGGAATACCTAAGCAACGCGAGTTGATCCTGTCGTCGCACGCGGCCGTTTTTTGCCCGCACTCGCGCCTCGCCTTTTATTTGGTCCAGACGGAATTCGGCTAAATGCATTGATTAAACTCCTGACATTGTTCGGACGGCCGGTGGCCACCGTGTCTTCGAAGACGAGTCCGATCTTTTTTGCAGGAGTCCCGATTCCGCTCCTGATTCACGTTCGACGGGATTCGACTCTCCTCTTGGTTGCTTCACCGTCATTCGTAACCATTGGCAGATGTAACTAGGCTGCTTTACACCGATCATTCGGCGGTATAATAAGGCCCGGTTGATAAATACGGATTTTCAACGGTCGACAAACCTCGTCGACGGAACCACCGGCACAGTGATCGATCCGATGGATCGTTACTGTATAGTACGAGGTGTATCTCCAATTCCTCATAATTGCCGAAATGAGCTTCGGGTAGTGTACTCACTTGACTGGCTTAGAATCTAAATTACCGATCTTGTTATTGAGGCTGAACCAGATCGATATGGACCCAGTCCCGATTGTTTGGCCCAGGGAAAGAAGCACACCTTTGCAGATCGTTTCTAAGGCAATGCACGAGGTAAGTTTGGCATGCATCGCTCACTCCTTTGAGCAGCCAAGAGCCATCTATGGAATTACCCTGATGATTAATGGTACAGCTTGGGGCCCGTCCTCCGTGCCTGAGGCCCACCGACACCGACCCACCTTGGGACCACGAGCGGAGCCACGTCGCCATTCGCAAGCGAGCAAGAGAATTGTTTGGCAGACGCGTAAAAAAGCTCACAATGTTAAACCCGTCCCGCGTGCCTGCTTGACTGCCAGTCCCTCTGTCTGTGCGTCTGCTCATTCGTCTGTCTGACAATCTTTCCTATCCCGTCGAAAAGGCCCCTCGTTATGTATATAGACGTAAGAGAAAATGCAGTACCAGCGATGCAAAATTCAATGTTACTTTTAATTTTCGCTCGATTCACGGTATCGAATTGTTATGGTGTATACGTGTGTCTATGGTGCACTATAGAGTGGTGGGCCCTACGAAAGAGGGAGGGACTGCAATTCGGATCGCGTGTTCGCGAACAATAAGACTAGACCGTGAAACCACCCTGGAACATGGGGCATCTTCCTGCGGAATAGCAGTGATTCCGGGGAAAATGTGCAATATCTTCCGTGATCAGAGATTATTACTGGATGATTACTGGTTTGATCTAGGCTAGACTGTCGGATGGTAAAGCCAACCATATTTCCACGCTCTTCCACAAGATGATCCTGCTATCCGTCGCTTCGGGAACCGACGTCATGCGATTCGTGAGGCTACCCGACGCGGATGGCTCGACTATCAGCAATTGGCGTGGGAAGAAGTCCTGCTGAATCTTACCAGGGAAACCAACGACCTATTCTGCAACAGTCAATATCCATATTGTCCATAACCCGAAGAACCAAAGTCCAACGTTTTTATTTCGAGCATAAACAATTAACGTTTCTTCTTTCGCATTAAATTTATTATCATTTATTATTAGCGTGGCGTTCAATTAAAATTTTAATAACATTTTAATTACTTAACGGGAGTCAAGTGCGTCTTATGTGTAGTACCTAATATTCATATTTGAATTTGACCTCTTCCTTTGTATGTCCCCTGTGTTCACCTAATGGTAAGGAGCACGCGAGCGATTATCGTTTTCCCGTGTTCGGTTCACACTCCGCGGGAGTGAACCAGCAACTCGACAAGGCATTAAACCGCAAAATAAAAATACTCAAGCGGAGGCATCGGCCCGCATTGCGGAACGATGCGCAACAGCTGCACCTGACGCGTCATTTGCGAGGAACATATCAGGCATCAGCGATAGCTAATTACTATTCTACAGATATGCGTCGTATGTTACTGTAGAAGCTATTTGTCTTGCCCGGATATTGCGTCGATGCTTTCAGTGTTTTTAATCCAGTAAAAAGTGAGATGTCGCCACGTGTAATATGTCAGTGATAAAGGAAGAGAGTAAGATAAAAAATATTTTCGAAAAGTCATCTATACTATTATAATTATCAAGAAAAAATTTCAAATTTTTCCAAAAAATTCATGGCAATTTTTTTCTTATGGGTATATCGGTAGCTGACTATAGCCAGAGATATTTAGATCTACGGTCAAAATTGAATAGAGTCAGGAGACCGGCCTCGAAATAAAGTCTGGTGAAATTTCGACCGTTCCTAATATCCACGTTGGTGAGTAGTCGAACGTCAAACCATATAGTACATAGGTATAAGTATACATATATTGCAAAGAAGGACGAGTATCAAATCCCTAGTGACGTCTACTAGCCTCCCCAGGCTACAGAATTAAATCATCACGCGGCCTTCCATTCAATCGAGAAGTCTTCAAATGAAATTGTCCGTCTAATTTTAACTCGACGGGCTTTAAAATGATGGAAGGTCTCTATGGGGATAAGTGTGGGCTATGGTGGCGCGGGTTCGAGGTGGGCTTAATAAAGGGTCTAGAACGTCTATACATCCCATGCTGTGTCAGTCAACGAGAAATCCCCTCCTTATTTCAGCAACCCCATACACCCTAAAAATCGAAACCCCCTCAAAAAGTCCCATAGACCAAACCCTCCTTACATGCGCCTAATACAGTACAGCTGAAACTCGCAAAGAGTTTTGGTTGGAAAAATTGTTCCTAGCGAGTTCCAACTTTTTGCATCTATGCATTCAGGTGCATTATACCTTTTTTTTTTCTAATCATCAAATTACCTGCACTTGGAACTCTGGTGAGAGTTTCAGGCAATAACGCGAAAGCCATTACACTGTGGACGAAGGGGGTTCAAGATGGTCAGTGGCCCGACGATGAATTCTTTTCTTCCTTCTTTTTTTTTTACGTGCAAGTTTTGTTGCGCAAGAGAGGAAGGCTGGCCCCCTATCTCGCGGATCGGCGGCTCGTGCGCTAATTATCCCATTACGGGTTGGCAAATGGCTTCCGTGTTTGAGGGAACGAAGGAGCCGCGTGAAAAAGAGCGCGTCGAAAACTTGTTGCGTCCCTGTGCTTAGTGAGATAGCAGTTGGTATTTTACATATCATAGGTATTTAGATACCTAGAGATATCATACCCATGAGGGTTCATGATACAAAGGAGAATCACGTAAGAACGTAAGGCATACGAGGTAAGAATAAAATTGTATAACAGCGTATAATATGTTTTAGATTTAGCCATAGAATGGTGACGAGCTAATAAGGCCTAAGGCACCCACCATGGCGGCCATTTCAATAAAACGGCCCCATGGGCACAGGAGGAGATTCGGAGCTGCGATGTGATTAAAACTAGCATCCCCTTTCTGGTCGGTGCCGTCGCCATAGGGGGCTGATTATCAGGGGGGGCTTTGACCCCCAGACGGTGGGTTAATTTATTGAGATGTCGTCGAGTCAGAATCCTTCCCGGCTAATTCGATGAGTTTAGAGATTCATCTTATTTCTCTTTATTATTATTATTTTTCACGGGAATACCATATATGCTGTTAATAGAGGGCTTATTTTTTCTTCGTAAAATTTTGAAATTTTCTTTCATACGTATTTGGAGATAACGTTTTATTCGTCAAAATTAATGAGGACACTGGTAATAATAACAGTTGCCAATACCGTCTTAGGTATATATATCTACTGATATACGCAATGGTGTAATTATGTGCTTACGGTTAAATTACAGATACGTTAACTTTTCAAGAATTAACAAACGACGTGAGACGTCGCGACGCGAACGTCCTTCGCGATACTGGCCTATGGGCCGTTTGTTGGAAAACAATATATAAGATTATTATTCATGCCCGGTTCAGCACCTTAATTAAATAATGATTTACGTAATTTATTCAGCGCATTTTGCAACTGGAGTAGCTTACATATGTATATAACTATACAGGCATACGTCTTACGTACCGAGTCTACGTAACGACTGACCCATTAATATCAAAAGCTTTACATTTTCCTTTTCTCACTGATAAGCCACGACCTATAACTTACTTGCGTGCCTATACTTTCTTTAAAAAAAAAAAAAAATAAAAAAATAACCTTACCCAATTTTCAAGTAACCACTGTCATACCAATTGCACACGTGGTTCATAAAGAGAGAATAAATTTTAAAAATTCCAAATTCAAAAACGGTTTTAGGAATATTAAAATTACCTTAAGGCTAATTCACAAGAAAGCACGTAACGCAAACCCATAGTGCGGATTGATCTCAATGCAAAGTACGATTCACGTACTTCCATCCCCGTTCACAAGGTAATATCGAAATTCGCGACGCTCGCCACTTTTACGGGCTTTTTATCAAAGCACGCACAGCCTGTTCTCACTATCGCTCTATTGTTATTTCAACCGCGACCTACTTGCGTCGCGATTTTTCCTTCTCTCAGCGTCGCCCTAAAGCTTTCCTACAGAACGATATCAAGACACGCGCGAATCGCGTGTTCTCGCAGATATATCGTAAACAGCATTAAATCCAAAAACATTAAAAAATTTCAAAACGATCTCAAAATTCGATTACCCCCAAAGATACCCGTAAGAGCAGAGTATCTCGAATATTTTTCTCTGTGCCGTAAAACAAAATGGCAGCTAACCAAGTAGGCTGGTACCTATATCGAATGCTACTACGGCCACGCAGCAGCAAGGCTAGTGCTAATAACACGCAGCAATAACGGCGCTAACGCATCGCGTGCGCCAGCGACAACGAATCGCAGAGAATCGTGGGGGCCGTCTCCTTGACAAGCGGGTGTTTAATTGGCGTTGAAACCAACGGTGTGACGGGAAACACCATACCGTGACGTCGCCCGAATGCCTGAATGCCTGAATCCAGCTAAAGTCGTTGTATTATAACAATGCCAATATAGTCTAAGTATATCAACACCATACTGTATGCACTATACCTAGTAAGTAGTACCAGTACATACTGATATATAGCACTAAGGGGAATCCGCCATTGCTAGTGTGTTACCACGGGGAACCAGGTAATTATCTGCAACACGCAACTCTTACGGAGGTTGTTGTATTGGTACCGGTATACATTATTATTATTGTTCTAACTTACCCCACACACATATATATGTATATATACATAATTATGTATACCTAGCCATACATACAGTATATAAGCTCAGGTATACCTTGTGCACTATAATATATATACACTAATAATTTCTACTAGTCACTGTGTGAAACGAGAAGAATCCTGCGTAATATTATTTTTATTCTCTCTTTTCATATATGCACATGTGTATATACTTGTCGTGTAGGTACCCACGCGTAAGGACAATGCACGCGAATAGTTCGCTACCCTTGTAATAAACTTTTGAGATTTTCTAGGTAAAAACGGGAATTTTTGCCTTGGGTCTATCGTGATTTAATGGGATTCATATAACCTCATATAAATTATGTATATGAATTTTTAATACGGATGTATCGCATTATGAATGATATTCGAGGAAAGAATAAAGGAGTATAATTTTACGTATGGGCATAATGCGGGTATCACTATCGCATTAGGGTACATGTGAATAATCTGATATCTAACATAATATAATAATTGATAATTTATTAAATAACTGGTTACCGGTAGGTAAATGCAGTAAGAATTTTATTACCCGATCAGGTAAGCTAGTAGGTAGTCAGGTAACGGCATTGCTTGTGTATATGTCCACGTATACCCAATTATTCACAGAAACTCATTACCATATATCTTATTGCGTATAGTGTCGTATCGAGTATAAAGAGTGTACGGAGTGTCTGAGGTAACCAGGAAGAGATAGAAAAAAGGAGAGGAAAAAATTAAACGTCTGATCTCCTTATCCAGTCTAACCAGATACTATAGTTGGGGGTATCTTAACAGAGATCCTGAAGGGTAGATATGGATCCAGGATCTAGGAAAGATAGTCGGTTCAGGAATAGCGAATAGGAAGGACATGGTAGTTACAGTGATATCCTGTTAGAGACGTCTAACCTAACCTGACTATTCAGGCAGTGCATATATATATATATATATATATGTGGAAGTAGCGAGAGTACCTATAATAATAATTCAAAGAACGCGGCAGACATCAGTACGTCTTAGACGCCATACTTGGAATACCCTCCCATTCATTAGCGTCTTCATTGGCGTCCTCTTAAATCCTTCTTCTTGCACCGTGTAGAGTGGCGAGATATCCCAAGCGACGTCGAATTATTTAACGTCGTATTTACCGTCGGCGGCGCCCACGCTTACGCGAATCGGCGATTCACGTAACTTTAAGCCCCCCATCACAGCCGCCCCTAACGCAATGCGTATAATGCCCGTAAGATTTATCGTGGCTAAAACGAGTACCGAGAGGGGCCCTATGGGGCCCCGCGTATCCAGCACCCCGTGAACCATTACTTTATATACCGACGGCTACTGCTGCGCCGCCACTGCCCGATTTGGCCGGCGAGCGTCGGAATTCAAGCCGACGCGAGCCGATGCTAAATTAATGTCTTCGCCGTTCTTTGCTATCTCTTCTATGGTGTTTTTCTCTGCTCCTTTAAGTGTCTCGGTATACTGAAATATCCTCGGTGGTCACCATGAGAAAGTTACGAGGTAAAGTTCAGCTTGCTTGTCTCAATCGTCTATACTTGTGCCATGGTGCTTTCTATGGGTGTTTCCTAATCCTATGCCAGTTTTACTGAATTCGCTATTGCTATGGGCACCATCTGTCTATATAGCATATGTGTAGATATATATATATATATATATATAAGTACAATGTTGCAGACTTATTTTTCTCTGATATTTCTTTATTTGTGGCTATATGGTACAAGTGATAAGCTGCATGAATATTCACAAGAAATTATGGTTCAATATTGGTTTAGTCACATGGGCTGGTTCTGGATGACTATTTACTTGAGGCTGGTCAGTTTTTGAAAGGAACAGTCGAAACAGAAGGCGAAGAAAGAAGGCACTAAGAGGTTACAGGTGGTACAGGGTTAGAGAGAGAGCGGTTGAAACTAAGCACGAAGGAGAAAGTATGTGGCGATAGAAAGGTCTGGAAATTGTCTATATAGAGCCCTGTAGTGGAGAAATTTGAAAAATATACACATTGAGTGTACGCACAGTGCCTAGACTGGCATCTTGTTAACTTTTTTTTTGTAAGGATTGTAAGCCCAGGTTGATGGGAGAATCGAGGAAGACAACATATAAAGAGGAAGTCATGCGATGCAACAATGTAAGTACCAGCAGTTAATACTACCGGCATTGCGTTTTATATTTTCTTTTAGTTTATTACGTCTTTATGGGGAGCAGCTAACTTTTGCAAGTATAAGAAAAATTAGATAATAGACGGGAACGTTTAACGTAGGTAAATATTTATTTACTTTTTCTAAGTTCTTTTTCAGATAGTACACGGACGCTGGTACTTATCTAATAGACAGGTGTGAACGAGGAATACGGGTGTTTAGATGCTCTAAGAATTCTACTTGTGCGCAAATGACGGTGTTCTGCTCGTATTTCTTGTCATGGAGTTTAACATAGGAAAATTTATAATATCCGGTCAGCATGCAAATATATATATTTTTTACAAATACTTATGGTCTATTAAGTTTCCCACTGTACGGGACTGTGTGCGAGCCTTGTGCTTATGGTGAGAGAAATAAGAAAAGTAAAGGTCCTAGGAAGTTGGGGACACGGTTATTTCGTTACGGGCCACTTGTAACAGTTCCAGCCGGTTATCCGGCGAGATCTTAGCGTAGGTCTCGGCAAGCCTATTAATTACCTTTACTGATGTGGGGTGGCTGTGAAGGGAGGTAAAAGGCACTTAGAATAAGAGTGTATAAAGCAGGCGCACCCTCTGCTGCAGGCGAGCGAACAACAGACGGGTGGTCGCGGCTGTAGAGTGGGGAATATTTAAAAAGTAATATCAATTACATTTGCATATTCACCACCCACCCATGGCCGCCCGTTGGCATGGGGGTTGGACTATACCCTGTACCTACTTCCTATGTGTATATATGTATAGTATATATGTATATATATCAGAGGAAACGTTCGGTCGTTTCTACAGCCAAAACCTCGAGCATCCCCTTTCTCTAGGTAACAACCCTTATGCTTACCGTTAGGATGCAGCGCTGTAATGTCTTTCACAGTTAATATCAGTGCTACTCGCATCTAATGATAAGAGTATAAAATGAAAATTTGTTAAATCCAATGAAGATAACGGACTACATTGTAAAGATTGTCAGTAATAATGATTTTGAAAAATTCTATAATTTATCAAAGGCTATAAAACTTGAAAAATCTAATACACTCTAGATGGGATTTGTAAGTTTAATTAATTTTTCAAAACGTCAAGATGGATTTCGATAAGCATTGTGTTTGTAGAGTTGTGCATAAGTGCAATGTATAGGTAGCGCGGGAAGAGAGAGATTTTATGGAATCCAAGTTTCTCCGACCTTTTGAAAAATTTACGTAAGAGCGTCGCGAGGCGTCGTACATAAGTCCGGACTAGGAGGCGCCGCAATACGATAATGCGATAAGGTCTTTTTTTTTCCTCGCGTCTCCTCGCTTCCTCGTTCCCCATCGCTTCCCCACCTCCAACCCACGAATCCGCCATTGTGCTCGTTCCGATTGTTACTTCTGGGGGCGTTAACATAACAATACACGAGTGCGCCGCGACGCTGCTACGCGCTTTCGGCACGTCCACCGTCGCTGAAGGATCCCGACGCGTCAAACCTGATTTTTACTATCGGGCTCCCGTGCAGTAAAATAAATATCGGGAGTCGTTATCTTTAAGGCAAAAGAAACCGTGGTCAGTCTGTTATGAATTAATTAAAAATTTAATAAAAAAAGTTTACGCAAAAATTCATTATTAAAATAAATATATATATACAGTCATGTATCCCGCAAATCGGTAGCGTCGCTACAAATACGAGCTATTCTAGTTACTTGAGGTAAGAAACGAGAAGTCAGGGCACTCAGCGTAGCTAATTGCTCGAATCATTAAGAAAAAACATGAAATCTAAGCCCCGGTTCCACAGTGGGAAGCGGCAGATAAGAATCGCAACGTCTCATAATGAAAATAATCACGGCACAGCCCGTAATAACTACGTTTTAGCCTGACTTGCGGCAGTTAGTGGGACTCGGGTCGAGTGGCTGTGCATGGCGGGTCATTTCCACTAGAGAATCGCGATACAATTTCGGCAGGCATTTTTAAGGGGTCGATTATCTTAATTTTTCTAAATTTTATATGAACGTTTGCTATAAAATAAAAAAAATTTTGATCGACCATTATTTGCGGATTAAATGAACTCAAGTGATTAGGTACATTAATTCGTTATTATACGGTTATATAACAAATATGAAGATCACAGCCGGTCCCAAATGAGACCCTGGCCCAGACCTGCAGTTCAGGTGGCTCCCGGTCTGACTTTTCTTTGTGTAGTCAGGGGTGCATACATTACTTTCATCGCCCCTAGCTTCTATCACCCACACCGTAAAGACAGGTGCTTGCCCCTCTTTTTTTTTCATTATATTATATACTGACTATATAACATATTTCTACTAGTCTTTCTGTATATAAGTATGTATTCTAGCTTGTGTCCAGTTTTCAGGCGTTTCTATTTGCTAGGAGAAATTTATTTACAGGCATGTGTTTCAATCTACTGCTTGCTTATAGGCACACGTGTTCCGTTCGAGTATTCCTATGATACCCAATGCACGTCCGGATGTGTTTTCTAGTGCACGTGGAGTAGAGGAAGATTTTAATGTCACAGACAAAAAAAGATGTTAGATTCAGGACAGATGGCTAAAAAAATTGACAAGTTAAAAAATATATTAAGAATTTTTCTTACGTTTGGATTTTACGAGAATAATCGTGGAAAATAATGGCGGTGTATGACGTTGTTATATTTTTAGTTTTTATAAATAAACCCTTAAACTGCGTACGTGATGGCACTTTGTGGTGAACTGCGTACCGTGTGCATACACAGAGCATACAAGCACCGCTCCTTGTGTACCGGGTTCTCATGTTTCTTTTCGAGGAAAATAAGAAATTGGTAGAGAATCTAAGGAAAACTAAATGAAATATCGTATTAAAAGGAATAACGTAGTCGACAATGTCAGAGTTATAGACGTGAACTTACGTAGGCAGGAAAATGAGGACAGACACGTAAATACGTAGTAAAGTGTCCATTTTGTCTTGAAAACCAATCACAGGTGTTCGAAATTTTGTATAATTGTGTTAATGTCGTTCTAAAATCGCCACCCTTAAATTAATTTTTTTTTGTTAGCATCCCTTAGTCCTAGTGTTGCTCTGGATGGTTCAGGGTCTGCAGATATTTTGTTACAACTTGGTATGTTATGTTTTGGTAGCACAGAAAAGGCACAATTTCCGAAGAAGCGATCCTCGGAGCCATTGGAGAACGAGAAGATAAAGAGAGACGAAGAAGCGAAGAAGTGAAGCGGTTGGTAGCGGGGGAACGACGAAGAGGGGAACCTAATATGGCGGCCATCTTCTGTATTCAGGTCATAGACGAGAGGCAGGCGGGTGCGGCACTCTCGAAGGCAGATTTCAATGCCAGTCATCTCTTGGAATGCGCCTACGATGTACTTTGTATTCCTTGTCGCGTACACGAAAGGCCTTCACAATCTCTTTGAGGACATGAGGACACGATGGCGTAGGCTGAGTGTACTCGCCATTATTTCCATCCTTGCTGCGGCCATTTTGTGATCCCTAAGCGCCATCTAGATACACTTTCGATCTGTTTCACCTTCTCTCTTCTTTCACCTGATTTCTCGGACACTCATTACGCATCTGACATTTATCTTTCACATTGTTGGCATTATGACATTCTTCATTCATTTATTTGTTTTCCATTGAAAATCTTCGGAACTCTTCGCAACGTGCGAGCAACATTTTCAAGTTATTCGTTATACCGTGTATTTCCATTATATGACCGTCATCGATGGTTAATAATAAAAAAAAAACACCTCAGACACATAAATTCTCGAAGTCCAAAAAAATGCACCAAAAAATGAAGCACCTTCTGAATGATAAGAAGTCCAATAAAACTTGCACGTAGACGAAATATCGAATGAACTACCATAGATAACGGTAGAACGTAGAAGGGGTAAGAGAAGTCCGGTCCATTGGAGAACGGGGACCACGTGGTTTCCGGCGTGGTGGCGCACGTGGTACCCCGACCACGTGTTTCCTCACAGTACAAAGTCTCACAGTTGGCGAACCTGTTGACGTACACAAGACATCCCCGTCGCGACGTTATCACGAGGTTCCCGAGAATTCTACACGAACCATAAAATAATGATATCCGGTTCCAAGATACGTACACCTCAAGGAAGCAGCACTGAGGGATACCAGAGCCAAGAAGAACCAATGACGTAGTTCACCATATACGTAGCAACTGATCGAACAAGGAACCAAACAAGTACACAGGCAGGCAACGTAACAAAGCAGTGAAGCAGGCAAGCACAAGGCAGGGGTTCCTGGCAGACAGGGAGAGGAATACGAACTAAGGGTTCTATATCCATCCAACCAACGGAGCAGAGCTGAGCCGAGCATAGCATAGGAGAGCAGAGCAAGGAACACTGGCACCACCCTGGTAGGGGTAGCCGACGTCCGTCCCAAGTCTTTCCTCATCTGCAAGTCGTATAACCGAGCTAATTATCAAGTTAATATGGCCATTCTGTATGGAGCCCCGCGAGTGGGTGGAACCAAGATACCCTGAAGGGCGAAACCCGTCGAGTAAGAGAGAGCACCGAGTACATTGATATTATAAGTTGCTTCAATCGCTGTATTCATTTGTAAACTAACCAGGCTAAATGTATTCACCACCGTGAGGCGGCACGGTGATAGGCGGAGCCCCGGCCCAGGCCACGTCCTGACTCCAGCGCCCTTCCTTTCTTCCTTCCTTCCTTCCTTGCTTGCTTACTTGCTTACTCAGTTTCTCAGAAAATTCACGCAATTTTATTCTTTATTCCTTACGCATACTAGACTTTCTAGACCATTTCATTAGCTTTGTTTCATGGTACTGGGTGGAATTATAATCCGAGACCAGATGGGTCCTGGGAATGATTTTGGGATGGAGCAAAAAGGGTTAGGTTACAGGGTTATTAATGACCTTCATGGATATGATTAATACCGAAGTCTATGATGCGTCCTGGTGGATGTTTAAAGAAGTAGCGAGACCGCATGCGCCGTCGTCCTTCCCCCCCGGAAGTCCTCTGAGCGTCACCATGAGGAGAACGGTTATTCTGTCCTTTGTTATTCTCTTCTTGCTACTTCCCACTCTCCTTCGTCGCTTCCCTCTCTTGGCTCGTCATTACATTTCATATATTCAGATTTTTTCCGACGGAGCGAGCGAGCGAACGCCGGCGTATATTATTATTCCGGAGCAACTTTGCCCTCCCTTCGGATCCTCCCTACTTGCAGCGCTGCTTTTGCCTCCAAGACCCTGTGCACGCCAGTCTTGGTTGCTGGTACCGGGTACTGGCATTGGTAGTGGTACTGGTGCCGAGACTCGACAACGGCACCGCAACGTGTACGGGGAACCACGTCGACTTCTTACGCCGACTTAGGGGAGGTGGAGACCACAGAAATATGAATGCATAAATGCATAAGTGTTTCCACCCCTGTACCTACTTGCGGTGCTACCCCCTTTTTTCTATGCGGATTTCTTACTGCAAGCTGTATGAGCTTTACCGGGAACGTCCCGAGAGTTGGAGGAAATGTTCTCCAGTAGGAAGAGACAGGTACCTGGTATCTATATTTGCCCTCTTATCACTCCCCTTCAAGATTTCTCTCTTTGCTACCTGACCTACAGATAATTTCTTCTTTTATTTCTTTGTTTTATTTTTCTTCTGTGTCCTCCTTCACTCTCACCAGCTGCACGGGCAACTTGGCTTGCACCGGGTACCCTTTTTATCGGTGGGTGTCCTTTTGAAGTAGATACCGCGCGTAGTACCTCGACTTGCGGGCGAGGAGACATGAATCTTACGCGACAAAAAGTGGTCCCGCAGTTGTGGACGCATGGCGCGAGATTAAAAGACAAATTAGCATAATGTGTGTGCACGATATAAGCAGTGGACCGGTAGTCCCCCGTCGTTGGCAATGCTGGAGATACTAAAGTAGTGAACAGACCTCAGCCAGGGAAGCAGCTGGGGTGGTTTAAGGAGATCAGGAGGTATGTTAAGAAAATATATACACAATATAAGAACGAAAGTAGGCCAATTCTGAGGAGTACCTCAGACGTTCTAGAAGGATCCAGTAAGTTTTTAATCAGCGGGGGTCGCTACCCCTATGCCGAATGATGTAGTATAATGGCCAAGGGTGGTGGAGGTAATAGGGGGTGCTCTAGAAGAAGGTACCAAACGATGCAAATAACGCGTTTAATAAAGTGTCACCGCAGCTACATCAGTGACTGTGTGAATATTGTACGCATATTCACTTTTCTCGTGGTACCCTTAGACGGCGGAGGTCAAGGGGTTGAGGAGGTATCTTCTGGGCGTTGATAGCCAGGAAGTCAAGATAGCGAATCGCACCTTCGCTCATGCATGATTCAGCCACAGTATCTCATTTCATCTGGGGCCTCCGCTAAACTATATCTCCTAATGGTAATGTTATTCCAAGGCACATATCTCTTTATATTACGTGGGCTGGTTGACTCTGAAACACTCTGGGTGGCTGGCTGGCTGGGTGGCTGACTGGCATACTTCCCTCGTACTTGGTCCGTACTTTGTTGTGAAGCTGACATATCCGTCTTTCTTCTTATATCGCGGTACCTTCAACACCTTCAAAATAACTTCGAACGACCTCCCCCCCCCCC